>NW_010561091.1:22299-49464 GCF_000687285.1 Phaethon lepturus | reverse complement strand
AGCAGGAATCTTGATGTCTTTGCCACTAGATCAGCTGAGGTTACATCTACTGGATTACTTCTGGTAAAAGGCTGATAGGAAGCAGACTACTCTGTATACAAAGTAGAAGAAGAAAGCATAAGCAGATGAAAAAACTGAGTCAGTTGAGTAAGAGTTCAGTCCTCGTCACTGATCCATTTAATAAACGTATAAACCAACCCCTGCTACTTGTTTCATATGTTACTGATACGTTTGGTTGATCCTTCTTCCGATAATTCCTTTTCCACTAAAAAAAAAGCAGCACAATACTTCGGTAAGTCTCTTGATAAGAGGCTGCAACTGAATGTGTTAACATAGGACCCAAGAAGCAAAAGCTGCCTCAGAGCACCACGCCTGGTTAACCTATTATTCCTCTTTGTTTCTCCAGTTTTAAGATACTGTACAACAATAGCAGAGAATACTTTTTTGGAAAAGAAAGCTACTCCATTAGCTTCCTCTTTTGGTAGATCAATAGTACTTTGTGATGCATTCATACATCAAGATTTTGATTTCCATTCCCCTTCCACCCTGAGTTTTCCCTATAACCATGTTCTGAAGAAGACTGTCTATTTTTCATCCCAATATCCACAAAAAAGTTTCAATGACACTGTTCACCTGCTAGCTTTGATTACACCTAGATCAAGAGCTGACAGATAAAAAGGTTGTTGGGTTAAAGGAAGGAAGTATATTGACTGAAAATAATGACCAAAATTCAATGGGAATAATGGGTATGACAACAGCAGCTATAATTCCCTGGTATGTATTGATACTTTCTGGCACATATGAGCCACTAAAATGTAGATGTACGTAATGACAGGTTGAACCATCTGGTACTGTCAAACATTTCTGATAAAAAAGTTAGTTTTTAACAGCTTTCAGATTTCTGCTAGAAGTCAGTCATAAGAAGTCACATTACTTAAGTTAAAATGCACGGAAGACAAGATTAGCATATTTCTTGTACTTGCATAACATACTGTTGAAAAAGTTATCCATCTTACTAATCACACTAACTTCTACATCCAGAAAATTTTTGGATCAAGAGAGCCAAACTTGACATAATTTTCACATAACAGATATGGACATAACAATATTTTTGTAATATGTCTTCTACAATTGTTTCCAGAGGACACCTAAATAAAGGCTTAAGGGATAACCTCATTCTGTAGTAAATAAAACTTACAGATTTTAATACATGTAGGAAAAGCAATGCCTCTACTATTTCCAGAAATAACTCCTGAAAAGTTACAACATTTAATTCTGCAGAAAAGTTTGCACTATTTTCTGTGGAAACTGTTCTGTAATTATATTAAAGTGCAAAGTTACTGAAGAGCTCATTAGAAGAGACACATACTGTGCCTTAAATCATAACGTTGATCACTTGCCACTGATCCCACGTTCCAAAAGGCCAAGTTTTAAAACATCAAATACTTTTAAAGGCCTTGAGCAAGAGTCAACACCAAAATACATTGCTGGTAACAACAGCTGAGCAATAAACATGCCTGAAACATAAAGATTCAAAAGACATACTTTTATGGCACTAATTTCAATGTCTTAAAGCAAAAATACTCCATGGGAAATCACTGAGCTGCACAGATAGTGTTTTGTAACCACAGCCTAATAATTCAGCGAAGTAAGTGAGAAGTTCCAAGTCAGAGTTTGATTCTAAGTTTTGGAGCTAAAAAGAAAACTACTGCCCAAAGTTAGACTATTGTAGTTTTAAAAAAATATTCTTTTACACTATACATAAAACACAGCTATAGACTGACTTAATTTCAACACGCTCCATTGCAGGGTGGGGCAGGAGGAAGAAAAAGCAAAAATCAGTCTTACAGTCGGAGATTGCAATTGTTGTCCTGAGACCCAAGATAAACTGTGCTGATGAGATACTTCCACAATATATATGACAAGAATCATCAAACTTTTGACTGACACTTGAATGCACAAGACTACAAGTGCTTTAACTGTATGTACACTACAAACAAAACCACGTAGACATGTAAAGAAGTGTCCATAGAAGCACAGTGGACACAGATTCACATGGGAGAAATGTGTTT
This sequence comes from Phaethon lepturus, assembly GCF_000687285.1. Taxonomy (NCBI): domain Eukaryota; kingdom Metazoa; phylum Chordata; class Aves; order Phaethontiformes; family Phaethontidae; genus Phaethon; species Phaethon lepturus. Next base: position 47,392 of record NW_010561091.1, on the reverse strand, counting down.
GTTATAAAAAAAGATAGAGTTCCAGTTACAGTGTATTACTAAAATCCATGCAACAGCATCTTAATTCTGCTTACGTTATAAAGAAGTTATAACTGAGAAGTTAATTACTGGATTATTGGAAAAACGTGTCATTAATAGGTTAATTTTCCTTTTTTGCTGTCTCATCCCTCTTTTGAGACTTACCAATATGGTAAGGTTGAGGTTACTCAACATTCTAGGTACAGAATATACCCGAATACTAGAAAACTGTCAGTTTACTTGACTGAAAACTAAAGTCTGCTTCATCAAAGTTGCAACTTCTTTGCTGTATTCATATTCCTTTCAACTCCAAGTTTTCAGTTACAATTTGCTCCGTACAAAAATGACTTGCAATTGTGAAGTGTTGCCCTGCACTGGTGTTAGAGCAGAGCATTAGGATGGCATTAATTAAACAGTCATGATTATAGTAAGCAGACTAATATAAGACATCGCTTTGTTTTTCTTACTGGAAAGTATTTAACACTCCTTTAACTATATTCCTATGAAAGAATTTAAAAAAAAAAAAGTCTTTGACACTGTTCTTCCTTACCTCCCACTCTTTAGCAGCATCTTCAGTAGTAGATTCTTCACTAGTTTCAGGCTCTTCCTTCTTTTTTACCACTATAAATCCAGGTTCCCGAAGAGATTCCCCAGTATCTTCTGCATATATCTCTGGACTCCACTGGATAAAGAAGACATACAAGTGATCTGTCCTAGAGAAGTCAAGTAATGATACAGAAAAGAAAAAGATGGTAAGTTTGTGATCTTTTCAGTGATGTCTAATAATTATGAAGTATTTAAAGTGAAAATACTTACTATTTCATGTTTTACTAGATATTAGAGACACATTTGAAAAAAGCTTGTTAGGTTTTTGTTTCTTTTTAATTATATGAAGCTGACACTGTAGGAAAAACAGGAAACAAGTTGGCAATTGACTATCTGTGTTCGCATGTACAAGTACGGCCCTTTAACCACTTCTGTCCCACCGGAAATCTCTGTTTACAGTTGAAATAACTTCCAAAATAAAACACTAAGATCTTTTATTTTATTTAAAAAGTTACATAAAAGCACAAACAAAACTGGATTTTAAAGATGTCTGCATGTCTGTTCTCCCCACCCCTGAAGAAGAGCTTAACATTCCCAAGACATGTAACCAGAATTATACAGACTGTGAGAATTACTTACAGACATGAGGAAATAAGGCTGAAAGTGTGCATATAGATAGCTACATCATAAACTACAGACCATTCTAACTGTAGTACTGCAGCAAGTACCAAGATTCAAAGTTACCTCCTTTTAAGTTACCTGCAACAAATGGCATGGTTCTCCAGTTTGGAAGAACAAAATGACCAAATTTGCAGAAGAAAGTTATTTACAACCCTAAAAGATGTCAGTTTATACTGTTTCGGCATGTCCTGTAGGTGCGCAGATAGATGAAGCATTTAGAAAAAGGACATGCAGTGACTCCACTAGTGTATCTTCATGGAAAAGAGAGCTTCTGAGCTAGAACTTCATGGCTCCGGTTACCAAGAGTTTGAACATTCCTTATGTCCCTCTTCAGAGATATTTGCTATAGTGAATCTGCATACTGGATTAGCACGAAGAACAGTATTGGATTTTTATTTTTTCCTGCTCCTTACTAAATCCCTGCCAAACTTAACACTGGAAGAACAGCAAGAGATACAGAGCAGCAAAGTCTGACAAAAATGCAGCTATAATTTTCATACACCTCTATGTCTAGAAGTATGCAGCACACAGGTATGTAGTAATAGTCTCTGAAGAGGGTCAGTTATTCCAAGGCACCCTTGTTAAAACTAAGGTTTCTGGATAACACTGATGAAAGGAAAAAAAGACAAATCCTTCTCTGACAGTAAAAGAGAATAAAACATTTCAGATGCATAAGGTTAGATAAATTCTACGACAATCACAACAAGAAGCTGCCAACTCCTCATGTACTGAATAAGGTACAAGTTTCATAAAGTCTTACAAGTAGGAACATTAAAAAAAATCATGATTTTAACTTTTTAAGAACTTGAAATTGTGAATAATTACAGCAGTTAAAGAAGTAAATTAAACTTGATGTTTAAGGAACTCTAAGACACTCCTTTCCAGACTGGCTCATTTGGTATGAAGAACACTGAAATAATGCAGGTTTGTCAGATATCTATTTTTTCCTCTTTCTTACCACTAGTTGACAAAGACAACTGGGTTGACACTACATATTTTGGCCTATTCAGAGTAGCACTCGGCAAGGTTAACACTGAATTAAGAAAACAAACACTCAACTACCACCACATGTGACTTTGTGTACAAAAACATAGGACACACATTGGATGGATAAAGAACAGATTACTAATTCCCCATGCAGTTAAGAGAAAGAAACCCTTCATAGGTGGAGTAATTTCCAAGGAGATCAGATACAGACTATAAACCAAGAACTATTTCTTCTGAAATAGGTGATAAATTCTGCTTTATGCTGAAAAGAGGTACTGTACTTGCTCTGATACATTAGGAAATGAACCAAAGAGACAGCAATCATTTTAATCAGCTGACCTAGACATCACTGCCATACGTGAAATATTTATCCATTTTCAAATTAAATATGAAATGAATGGAACAAGAAAATTTGAGTTGACTGTAACCACAGGAGGTCACCTGGCCCAGACAGGATTAGCTATGCAGAACCAGTGTGACAGACATTTGTCTCATGAAATTGCATAATCTCCACCACTTAGGAACAGCAAGGGTGATATTTAAAAGCAGGGTAGTGATGTGCTAGCATAGACTCAATTCTGCCTGTTGGAAAACTCAAATATTTTGATGTAATTCCAATCCATATCACATATCGATTCACCGTGGACACGAAAAAGAGACTACTGCCTTTCTCGTTGCAGCCAACTTTTAAGAATGAAATGATTTTACGTTTGTAATCAACCTTTTCTCCTTTAGATTAAAGAACCCCACTTACTTCTAATTTTCTTTATATGTTACACTTTCTAGGCATTAATTAGTCTTGCTGCTTTCCTCTGGACTCTCTCCAATTGATCCATATCTGTCCTCAACTGCAGTGCCCCAACTGGACATTCTATGCCATTCAGCTCAAAAGAAAAGATGGAAAAGTGACTTGATCATTTTGTGTAGGTATTTATACAAGATGATAGCTGATAGTTTTTTGTTGTTGTTTCTTTCTTTCCCCCCACCTTCTGAAAAGGATATAGTAATCTCCAATAACCCCAAAAATTACGTTCAACTTGAAAATAAGTCACAGTTTCCTAACAGTAGAGATCATTTAAGAATTCAATATCAGTGAGTGAGCATGGACATCTCACGTCTTTGAATCACTGCAACAAATTTAGATATTTTTCCAGTATATATGTTTAAGTTGCTTCCTGGGAAAGTTTTATGTACCATATAAGATAAGACAAAAGAACCCCAGCTAGCTCTTCTGAACTCAGAGTTCTAAGAAGTAGAGCAAATTTTAGAAAGTTTCCAAATCATGGGAAGCACAGATAATGACAATAAAAACTTTGTTGCAGAACTCACTTCCTTCACGAGACACCACTTACTTGAATCTCTTTTGTTTTTTACTTGCTACAAACACAAGCCTAAATAATACCATGAGAAACTGCTGGCTGAACCTGCAAGTAACTGAAGTAAATCAGTAAAACTTTGGTATGGTAGTAAGGTATTTCAGTGTTAAGCCAATCTTCAATATCCTCAGTTGCTGACCTTTTTTTGTGTTGCTTTATAGACACAGTCACTGAAAAATTTTGAATGGTGCAGAAAAAAAAAGGAGCTCAAAGACCTATTGTGTGTGGGGTTTCTTTTTGGGTTGGTGTTGTGGTGGTTTTTTTTTTGTTTTGTTTTGTTGTTTGTTTTTTTTGTTTGTTTTTTTACACATACAGTCTACCTCGTTCTTACCTTTCTTGTGGGACAGCAAACCAGTACTCATGTTTTTTATCCCTTTGTGCATACTGTTGCATTGATGCACTTGCTTGTGAAACAAATGTTTTTCTCATGGGTTTTCCAACCCTGAGACGCAGAAACTTGTGAGATCGATGTCGTCTTTTTTCTTTCGTAAGTGAAGAACCTATTAGTAAAGAAAAAGCAAGCTATCCATAATGCACAAGAGAGCTTAACAAAATTATTAGCCAATTTTGTATTAGGCAATACAGATATATAGGAAAAATGTATAAACAAGTATAGGAGATGAGGTAACAGGTAGTAGTAATTACCTGGCCTTTTTTTGCTGCATAAATTGCATCAGCAGAACTAACTTCAAAGTACAACACATTTGAATAATTCTAACATTAATTTCCACTTCCAATCTCAGATCGCATTACGAGAATCTTTCATCCATACTTGAAAGTATTGCAGAAGGTATTCTCAGTGCATATCACTCAACACTAAATCAGACATTCCTCCCACTGTTAAAACGATATATTCCACACACAGGCAAAAGATACAGCACTAAATAAGTACTTAGGCCTGATTCACATATGTCAAAGCTGCTCATTAGTTACTTTTCATTTTAAAAAAGAAAAATTTTGCCACTACTAGTAGAGGATTGAGATGAATTTTAATTTGTTAGCTATATCAAACACTTCAAAGGTATGAACATCACTTCTGGATGTTAAGGCATGGGATTTTTCCCCTCCACTAGTACATTTAACTGAACTAATAGAATTATAACCACCCTCAAGGTTTGGATTGTCAAGTCAGCACAAGGTAAAGGAAGAAGCCTTCTCAAAATTGTTTCTTTGGTAGATTAATTGCCCAAGTCCTACAACATGAGTTCCAGCCACAAGAGACTTTTTAAAGAAAGGAAAGAAAAATGTAAATTTAAAAATTCTTATGATCAGCTGTGACAACAAAAGATTTAACCTACTTCTGGTGTTACATGTACCTACAGATATGTCCCAGTTTCCTAGGACACTGATCTTTTCTCTACAGCTGAAGTTCTCCTTCAGTGTATATGCGGACTATCACTACACTAAGCACAGAAAACATCCCCTTCCTGAACTGTGAACATCTCTACTATATGTTTTCTCAATCAGATTTTCACCACAAAGTTTAGAATAGCATTGGTCCACAAAAGAATTATTTTTTCAGTAAGTATTTACATGTGCACCTCCTAATCTGCAGTTAGAATATTTTAGAATTATACCTGCAGTATACAGTATGGTAGACTAGTCATAATATGCATAATTTGGAAGTATTTTATAAACCCACAAGCTGAAAGGTAAATTGTCAGATAGAAAACCTGAAAATCAAAAAGAAACCAAAATAAACAAAAAACCTGTTTCATAGGACTGACACATGAACTTTGCAATGGTGATAGAGAGGTATTCTTAAAATGATCTGGTATTTGGGATTTTGGTATATATTTCATACAGAATTCATCAGAAAAGAAGTTTTTAGTAGTGGCTATTGTGTGACATGCTTTTTTCCCCCGCTTTCAATCCTGGCCAATATCCACGTAGTTAAGCAGCAAAACACATGCTATCTTTAATGATATTTCAGCTTGTTATACATACAAAAGTATTTCTCCAAAGTATCAACTACATCTAGCTGTTATTTCAGTCCAGTGGTCAACATTAAGGGTCTCTAAAAATAGAATAGAATAAGACCACTGTGAGTAATTAAAAAAAAAATCCCAAGGGAGGCCTTTTTAGGTGTTTTAGACTACTCATAGTTATCAACTTACATTGCATCACCTGTTCAACATTCAGAGCGAATAAATCATTAATTCCAAACCCAGAAACATTTGACCTCTGAAGATCAACAAATGGTAGTTCCCAAAAACCTAGATGCTCAAAATTCCCATGAAAGAGAACAAATTCAACTAAGTCCTTCTATATGCAGGAGATAAAAAGTCCTATCTAGGTAACTTAATGATACAAAACTCACAGTATGACTACTTCAGAGTCTGACAGACAGGGTATTAGATAATGTTAACAGTGTTTTGATTTTTTTAATGACCTACTACTGTTAATAGACCTGTCATATTTAGTCTTTGGTGAGCTTCAAAAGTTAAGCAATAGATCAATGCTTTTATCTTGGCTCTATTTAAACTTGCCTGTAGACAAAGCCAGTATAAGTGTCACCAAATCTATTTAGATAGAGAAATATTAAATCATAATTTACTGTTTTATTTGCATTCTGCTAATACAACATGCAAGAATAAGAAACATACAGTAATTCCAACTGAAGTTTGACTGAGGTCATTGGCACAAATCTCCAAGAAGTAACCTTTGCTTTTTTTTTTTTTTTTTAAATTCACCCCCCACCCGTCCCGTCCCCCCTTTTTTTTTGTTTTAATTATTTTTCTTTCTATTTTACCCCCACAACCTTCAGGAAGCTGTAACACCACGTGCAGAAAGTTTCTAGCCAGCACCCCTCTGTCTGACTGTATGCAGACACTTCTTTTGATTATATACATACATACTCTGTGACTGTACAAACATCCTGCATGAAAAACCTGCAGTGTCACTCAATGATACAATCTTTTATAAAGCCCACAAAACTAAAGCATCTAATACAACTGAATTACAAATAATATTCAATTGAAAGAAAAGCAGAAATTGTGGCAAAGAACACTTGTGCTTGCACTTTTTATAAGCCCCAACCAGCAACTATTATTTAAGGCACGAGAGCCAAACTTATCACAGAATGATGCAACTATTAATCTGCTTCAATTTTCAAAATTTCAGTTACTTCCTTAACAGAAAGACACAAAATAAAAAACCCAGTAAAAGCTATCATATTCTGAAACATAAGATGAACTTCTGTCAACCAGAGAATGCACCTCTCTATTCAGTGCAATGTGAACTTTTAACTATTAACATAAACAATCTGACCTTCAACTTCACTCCATATATAATCTATAATAGTTTGTGATAGGCATTAGAGATGTGTTTTCTTTGTAGCTGACAAAATATCACACAATTAAAACAATTAGTTCATCTCCATTAGTAAGATGGTAAGGCACCAGAGGGTGACCTATTGGTTTTTAAAAAGCAAAAATCAAATACATACAGAAACATCTTTAAGTTAAAGACATAACTTTTCTTTTAATTTGAATTGAGTAAATTCAACAGACTTTCAAGATAACTTCCAACTAATAATCCTAGGGCCTGATCTCTGCAGACAAGTAAAGGTACTAAGAAATAAGCCTAGCTGTTCCCCATATTCATAGCATTAGTTTCTTACCATCTAGCTCTTATTTAACCTGATAAATGATTTTTGTTCCAGTCAGCATAAAAGTACAACAAGATGAAAGTGAAACAAAGTTCTGAAACTATTGATGTTAAGTCTCCACTGTTTGTTACTCACATAAAAAACCTTAACCACAAGGTAGACATGCTATAACTAAGATGAAATTAATTTCCCCGAAATTCATTCCTGCACATGGACAGCGGCATCAAAATTTAAGTGACAGCCAGCTGACTGCTAAGGAACATTTTTAATGTTGAGCTCTACAGTTATCACTGCATCATGGATCTAATTTTACAGGCTCATTTAAATCTCCCCTACAAAGATATCGCGTTTTAATATGTTCATAAATATAATTTCAGTGAGAAAAAATGACAGTAAAAAAGGGATCCACGTTTTCAGTTTCCTGAGCAGTATTTTCCCCACTGATTTACAGAGGGTATAACTTAGGTGTATCATCAAGCCAATGAGAAATATAAGCAATACATGGAGAGATGTGTTCTACAGAATGAAAAACAACAAAAGTTCTGTTGAGCTGGAGGGAGCAAGACTAAGTTTGAAGGCTAACACTGTATCCATAAATACTGACTGACTCACCTTCTAATTGCCCATCTCCTGCTGTCACAGTTTTCTGACTAATTTCTTTTTGTGAATCCTGTTGCATGTTATCTCTTTGTTGTTTGGTTTGTTGCATAGTGTGGGTCTTCCAGAGCTTGCGGAGTTCTTCAACTTCTGTCTCTGAGTCTTGAGTTTGCCCTCTCACTACTTTTCCTTTGCTAGTTGTCTCTTTCTTTTCAGAGTCTGTGATGTCTTCACACCATGGACATTCCTCTCCCATCTTACTCTCTCCTTCTGGTTCTTTTCCTTGTGAAGAATCTTGACGGGCACCTACTTCTGCCTCTTTGTCATGCTCTTCAGTACCATGTGATCCTTGTAAAGACTGCTGGAGGACATCTGCAATATTTTCACTAGGTTCTTGTCCCCCCTTTATAGTCATTGCAGCACTTTCTGAACCTAAGCTGTGGGTACCAAACTGTTCAACATTTACAACCCTTTCAGCACTGAGTTTTAAGTCACTGGCAGCTTCATTTGAGTCTGAAATGATTGTTAAACATTCAGCACTAGTCTGGTTTATTGTTTGGACAGATTCTGATGATGCTCCAGAAGACTTGTCTTGTCGAAGCTCATCTGAGGAAACAAGTTCTTCACGTATTGGAGAGAGTTCTGATTCCGTGAAGACATCTTCTGAAAGTGATTCCTCTGTGCTCCTTGGGGCAGTACTAGCACTGTCATTGCCTGTATCCCGAATCCTGGAATCCATTTCATCTGTATTGCTCTTTGCAGCTTTCTTGGAATGGCAGAGCTCCCTTACAGACAGCTGTTCTACATCTCTGTTGATTAAATAAGACTGTTATTATAGCAGGTGCATTTTACATCAATGACGACAAAAATTAAAGGTGCTCTTAAAACAAAAAACACCCCAAAACCAAACAAACTAAAATCTGTTCTTGTAACAGTAAGCTTATAGACTTTTTGCGAGCAGGACATAGACAGGACTTTCCAACTTCATGACATAACTTTTGCAAGGAAAAGCTCTCCTATGAAACCAACAAGATTGAGATGCTTACAGTGTGAAAATAAAATAAAAGAAACAGGGGGAAAACAACAAAAAGCTACACACAACCATAATCTCTAGAAGGTAGAAACCCTCCATAATCTTTTAAGTTTTGCCTACCAAAGAGGCCAGTACAATTGTATAGATCTGTTCTACCCTGTTATGAAGTTGACAACTAGCTCACTGGTAAGAAATGAATAGCAGAAATCGTCTGGTCTAACCTTAACTACCTAAGCTAGTCAATGCAGAACAACAGGAACCATCAAGGTAGATCTTACCATTCTGCCCATGGGAAATACCTAACAGTAATTAGTGTCAGGTACCTAACTTTGAGGATACCACTGTTAGGCAAAGTAAATCCCAAACTACTTGGTACAACTGAACAATTTAAAGAACAGACAAATGTTGATAAATAGTGTAAGAAAAAAAAGCAAGCATGAAAATGGAACTTATTTTCCCCAAAGGAAATAATCTTATTCAAACCTGCCTTTCAAAACAAACTAATCTGAAATTCCACAAGTTTTAGAAAAGGAGGACTAAAAGGGGACTGTGAACATCCTCAACTGTATCTACAGGACTCAAGCTTTTCCAGTGTTGTCAAAAAAACTGAGCAGTACACAATCTTTGTAAAAAAAATTTCTCATGTTTAAACATACTTTTGACAGGAGTTCTCAATGCCAACTCCCTTGCTACCACAAGCACATTACATCTCCCATTACCCAGTATCAAATGCTTTAAGAAGCTTGTACCTTAATCTCCCATCCTGAAGAAGGATAAATCCACTCCACATTTCTACAAAACTTTTTATCCAGTTAGGTTGCATTACTAACACTGAGACATTGCTAAAATTCAGGATGTTTGCAATGCATATGCACCCTTTTACCCAAGTGTTAACATGAAGCTGATATTAAGCTTGTGCTGATGTAGTAGTTTTGCTTACAAAGCATGAAGATTAGAGTTTAGGATTTATCACCTATTAGACTGGGCTGTTTCCTTAATTTTTCAGATTGCGCTGGTAATAGGTGCTCTTGGACAAGCTCAACCTAAGGTTCATGAAATCTGTAAAGTATCTGTATGTTTTCAGATACATTTTTTTCCCAGTTTCAGCAAAGACTGTGGCATATACACAGAAACTATACAACATGAAACTGTACTTTTAAGAACTAAAAGAATCAATCAGTTTTGCAATAAGGTTTTCAGCATTCAGATTGTTTTTCCAAGTTTAAACAGGTTTAACAGTTGGCAAAACTGGGAGAAGAAAAGAGGGTTAATTATAAGAGCGGAATATTTAGAAAAAAAAAAACAAGTAGTGGGAGAACGTGATTTAAGTCTCAAATACCTTGAGACAGACAGAAGGTCTTGTCAGATCTAGCTGAAGCTGTTGGGAGTTCTGGTTACAGATTTAAGAAACTTGAATTTTATTCTCCCCAAAATTTAAAACACACGCCTCAAGTTTTGATGAGGTTAAGGCATAGAAGTGCTAGGACTGAAGAAAACACTAGAAATTAGTGTTCCATTTAATAGATTATAAAGTTTACAAGAAAGAGAAATCAAATAGGACATATGGGACTCTGCATGCACAGTGCGACCTTTTATTATTAGGCATGTTTTCATTCCATATGCATTTTATATTATAAACAAACCACAAAACAGAAAATGCATGTGCTACAAGAGCACAAAAATCAACAGCGTAAGGAAAGTAAATCTGCAAGTCAACACTGAGTCATTAAGAAACTAAACATGCTAGGAAAAAAGACTTGTTTTGCAGCTGCAATAATAGGATTCAAATAGGTAGATTAAAAAGAGTGATCCAATTTTCATAGTCTCATTACCTGCACTATACATGAATTGAAGTAGGAACTTCGAGTAACGTTTTAAAACTCAATCTGGAAAATAAACTTCCAGAAAGCAATCACGCTGAAGGCATCATCATTCTACATCAACAGCCCCAAAAGCACTACTATAGTAGTAGTGTATAGTAGTAGTATGTAGCACTACTATAGCTACATACATTAGTTGGTCTTTCAGGAAACACACGACCAGCCAGCAAACAAGACCATGCCAAGACACCACTTTACTGCCAGGTCTCTGCTGAAACTGAACTTAATGTGCAAGACAAGTTAAATCTTACGGGTGTCTAGATATTTAAGATTATCAAGAAAGATGTGCTTAGCATACTACCTGTAATTACTGTAAAAGGGCATTTTTCAGACTTACTGAGTATCTTTACACATTACTTAAAATGGTTGCATTTTTTAGAGTCACACATCAGGCAAACAGCTTTACTCTCTCATACATATAGATAACTCTACCTTGGTTAAAGGAGTCCCACTTCCCTGCAGTGAGATGGTCAAAGTAGTCTGCAAATATGTGTGCTTTATGGGCTGTGATAGGTAAAGGTGGCATGATTTATTATTTTTTAAAATCCTTTTTGGCTTTAATGTTAGAATTCATCCTATTTCTGAGGACAGTGTAAAAATTAGGCAACAGACAGAATGGAACAAAGATTTTTGCATAATGCTGTTTAACGTCAGTTTTAAATGCCTACCGTGTTAAACACCTGTAATTAAAGCTCACTGATCCAAATTCACTCTGTTCACCCTAAACAAGGCTACACCTAAGGGCAAATATGCAGTTCCTCCCCCAGTCAAAAAAGGGCCTAATGCCATAGAAACATACACAAACCTCAGAAAATTAGTCTTACAACCACTTATCAGAGCAACAAGAGGGTATGTGAAGCTAGTTTGAGAAGCAAGAGGAAAATGGCAAAGAACAAAGATTTGCACCTAAAGCCGTTTAAGTTGGGCTTCTCTATTTTGTACATCAGTTTTTAAATCACAAAAGAATCAAAATGTATTTGTTGCTGTTTTCATAGTGGGAAAGACACAAAGGAAATGGTGTAGTACCTCTTGCTATACACTACTGGAAGAAATTAGAATCCATGTATATAGAAGAGGATTTATTCCATCTAGTATATAGAATGTAAGAACTGAAGGTAAAGCAAGCTTTCTCAAGGGTCTTTCCAAGCCAATCTTTGATCTTCTTAAAACGGGAAACAACAGAAGATGTAGGTTTGCTAGTTTTGTATGGTCAGCAATATTGTTACAATTCATATTTACTCAAAGCTTCATAAATACTATTCTATCTTACATGGTTAATGAATCCTTAATTTTGCTGTCCACAATTTCCTTATACAGAGCAGCTGACATCACTTCTTCCATCGGACACATGATGCCATACTCTTCACAGCCGTTCTCTTGGACCAGAGGATCCATTTTATGAGGATCAAACATTATATTATTTGGCGTCACTAGCAGCACACCATTGACTGTACCCTAAAATGAGAAGGAAAAGAAGTGGTAAATTTTCTCCTTCATATTTCATCTTATTCTCAATTTTTTTTTTTAAAAGGTGTTTTCTTATTTGTTTTTAAAGCATCTTTATATTTGTATTTAAGCAACTTTATACAGTTTCTTGTGTTTTTCAGTCATCTAGAAACATAACTGTTTTTCCTGGGGAAGCAAATTAATGCCACCTGCTTTCCCAAAACCCGGTTTTGTTCCTCACAACTACTTAATGGCTAGACTGAATAAAAAAAACCACAACACAAAACCTTTGCACCCTAAAGGATATGCTAGGCAGCTCCTCTGAGATAAAGACTCATCCTTCCCAGATAACCACGGGGCTTACTGCCAGTTTTGCAAGAAACTTCAAGCATGGTCTATAAACTGACTCTTAACTCTTCCCACTTTCTACTATTTAATTAAAGAACAAAAAAAAAAAAAAAAAGAAATATGTTCAAAAACTGTCATTTATCTTCATTTTCTTTACACAAAGGCAACAACAGGATCTGATACAAGTCATTCTAACTTAACGGTCCTGTTGACTGATTGGACAAATACGTTTCTAGAGTGAAACTAGATTAAAAATATTAAAGATTTTTAAAGATGCAGCTTTGGATGGATTTATTCACAATGGTACTGTGCTGCAGTACATGAACACAAGTAGATTTTAAACTTCTAGTATGAAAAAAATTAAACAAAGTTGATATTCATACTATGAGCTGTAGGGTTCTTCCAATTTACAGGTAACAAGCTAATTTACAATACATTAAACCTCCCCCGCCGCATTAGAAACACATACAAACACCACTACCAGTTGTCCACTAAGAAAATACATTAAACTGTTAGAACTATAGAGTTTGAGCTAAAACTATGAACTGGAGGAAATGTAGCTTTAGGAAGACAACAGTGATCCTTCAGTTACAGATTTCGAATCCTAAGGTCTTCATAAATTTAGAAAGACATTCAAAACTTTTGCGCAGGAATCACAGATGAGTTGCTTCATGTGCTGCTGAAGCTTATCAGGAATTGAGTAAATATCACTGATAAACTGTCCACAGTGATTACAAACATTGTGTATTGGGGGGGAGGAAGACTGACTGTTTTCAGTTCTGTTTTAAGAAGAAACAGCAGCATAGCATGAAATACAACTACAACCCTTCCCATTTCCAGAAATTAGTTCCCAGCACTGTGATGGTTGATGACCTTCACAGCAGAAAAACAAGATGCCACGTAGTGACCAAAGAATTACTAATGATAAAAAAGAAACCCAAAATAGCATTCAGGCCTACAGCAATAAGCAATAGTATCACTATTACAGAAAAGTGAAGAGAGCCTCAAAAGCAGCTCAAGTGTCTGTACTTAAGTCCTCTTAGTCAATTCAGTGCCTAGCCAGGTTTTATATGTGCCTTTTAGAGTACAAAGCATCTGATAAAGACTTTAAGGTCAGCAGAACATATTTACATAATTCCAAGTCATATAAGACACTGAAACAAAACTGTCACTGGTATTTCTTTCCCAGCACTGTATTGTGGAAGTAGACTTTCAAGGTGCAAAAAGGATGACTTGTCAACAGAAGTTTGCATTTTGTTTTATCCACTGTAGTTTAGAAAATAAATTTAATATGACTGCAAAAGTCAGTATGAGTCTACTCAGAAGAACTGCTTCTCTTTAAACAAGTATTTCAGTAAATTCAGTACATAGTGCAAAAAAGCATCATCATTTTGAAATCTGAGCTCTTTCATTGATGACCATACATGAAAATGGAATTTTATTAATATTCTCCAGATGTGACCCAGAAAAGTCAAGGCCATAGCCTTGGTGCCAGTTGGACTAGATGATCATTGTAGGTCCCTTCCAACTGAAATATTTTATTAAGAGTTTCATAAGTCAATTTTACATTGCTTATCTGAACACTAGAGTGTCATAACATTAGAATAACATGTATGAAGAACCAGTTGCACATCTCATTTCAGTTACCTTGCTTCAGCTTCAATTTTAACAATTCAGAAAACACCGACTTACCCCTCCCACAGGTGAGGCTTGTCAGAATGTGCAAGAAATGTCATCAATATCCAAGACAAAAGCCTGTTTCCAAGGCAAATTTGAATGTGTTTAAAGAACTTATATAGCACCCTAGCAGTGTTTAGACTCAGACACGGAGGAACAGTAGATAAAAATCTTTCTGCAGGCAAACGTTCAGCCAAAGAAGTGTGCAAGACTACTGACTACGGAAGGGAAACAAGTCTAAGAAACCTTCTACTGTAAATGGAAGCTTCCTAGAACAGTCTGACAATGACCTGTCTGATGGCAGGAAAAATCCTAACCCTGTACATCAGGCAGTTGTCCTTGACACACACGGAAGATTCTAAAGCCTACCTCCAAAAGCACAGCTAGAAACCTAGAAGCTTGCTCATCTTGGTCTCAGAAGAAACCCTCAACACCAACAGGTAAATACTGAGCATAAAAATTATCTGAAAGTGTAATTCCATTTAAAATTTATTACACTGAGAAATAGAGAATTAAACCTTTGGAACTATCAGGCTTTTACATGTACTTGACTAAGAAGCTGACTAAACACTTCACTTGCAACGACTGTAAGCAGTTGAAAGATTATACAGGTATCTTGAAAACACTGGCTTTATAGCTCCTCAAAGAGGACCTAGTTCACTGTTATCTATTTAAAAGACAACAGAAGGCAGACCAATGCAACATTTCTGGCTCACAAGTTATTTGATATGGTCCACAGTTGCTACATCAACACTTCAGGGTACCTCCCTAGAGAAGAACTGCTGCGTCAAAATTTACAGGCTACAAATGAGATTCTTAGTATTACACTAAACATCATTAATATTTCTGTCATTTTTTTTTATTATTGTTACCAAGGACCACTGCATGTTAACCTAGGTAGCCAGGTAAAGCTCAGGTAACAGCCAGATACAGAACTATTTTGTTTGGCCCCAAGTTTCAATTATTCTTTTTCAGACATGTCAGCGTTTCTCTATTTCTGTGACTTTTATAAGACAACACAGTTTCTGTCTTTACCACCTTCTAAGTTGTTTGCAGGAGAAAAGCTTTCTTAAAAACCTGTGGAACATGTATTACTCAACAGATGGGGTTTCTAGAACGGACAAAAACAAAGTGCTGTTGATTCTGTGAGAAAAAATTGGGTAACATCAGAACACAACATGCAAGTGCGAGCATATGTGTATCTAGCCAACCACCGGTCAAGAATGGCTCATTACATTACGCTAGTCTTCCCTGAAAGATGGAAACTGAAGCAGCTCCACCCTTTGAGAGCTAAACCCACTGTTTTGCATCGGTAAAGATAAAAATGACATATCCTCTTTAAAGAAGAATACCTAAAACTTCATTATCTTGTTGGTTTGCCATTATAGATCGGACAGACTTCTATGTTAGCATTTCTATAATAAATATACTTCAGAAGTATTGTCTCAGAGTAAGCCAGCAATGACCTCTTGAGCATTTTAGTACCACGCACTCATTTTAGGTTCTGAACAGACTTTTCTGGTTACTCATACACATTCATGCACTATGGCAGCAGATGTCACAGTTGTTCTACAAAACATCCAGAGATCAGTAACAACACTGATGCCAGGAAAAAACCTACAGCATACTGTTCTTTGGTGACTTACTTTCAATAACCTAACCTCCCCTACTATCTTACAAGCGCTGAAGACTACCGATACCCTAAAGTCTGCTCCCCATAAAATCACCTTGGTTCCTTGCTTTCGAAGCAGGGAGAAAGTTCCAAAGCTCCCTCTGTCCTGGTTGAGCTGCTGAAAATATTTTCAATGGGAATATATTCTTCAGAGTAAAGAACAGCATGGGGTCTTATTTACTAAGTAAAGCCCTTCCTATGCCCTCACCTACCCGTATCAACACATGGAGATGAGCCCAGCTTCTCCTTTGTGGTCATGCTCTGTCATGCTGTGTCTTCAGCACAGATCCTTTAGATGGTAATCAAATATTTGTTGAACATCTTCAAAACAGCTCTTTGACTTTATTTTATAAAAATGTAATTTTCAAAATATTTTTTAAGAATTATTTGTACCAATAAAGTAGCTAGAGACACAGATTGGGCAATGGCATGCACACTACAAACTCCTACATGACTGCAATATACTGCCAGCATTTGCTCTGATCTCCTAATTTTCTAGTCCTGGGGGAAAAAAAAAAAAAAGAACGAGAACATCTGTAAGCAGCTAAATTTTCAATAGAGGACTGTGGGAAACAGGTTTTCAGGACATCCTCCACCAAATAACCAGTGACTTGTTTCTCTCGGACCACATTTCTAACCAGCTGTTGAGGAAAAAAGTACCAAAAACTCTTGTCAATGAACCTTAAGTAAAAATTAGACTTTGCACATAGCTACTATGTAGTTCAGCATGATACTGTTATAGGAACTTCTGGTTCTTGAGCAAAACTCCCCAAAACACCACTTGTAGAAGTCAAGTTTCCTGTATGTAAGACCGTTTCTAAAGACATGAAGTGAATTTCTATTCAGGTGAAGTTCAGTTTTAACAACCTCAAGGAGAAATGCTGAGCCACTTTATTATTGAAAACCATGCGGACACACCAGGCTGTTAAAAATAGATCTCTTTAGCCTTAAAGCTGGTCCAGAAAAATATTAATCCAGCTAAGCAAAACCGTGCATATTGAAATTATATTAAAATGTACCTATATGCACATATTCGTTTCTGAACTGGTTTTAACTTCTTTCCATTAAAGTTACTTAAGCCTCAGGAAGTGGGAGCAATAAATCCTATATAATATCTGAGATAGAAATTCAAACAATCGTGATAAAGAGAGAATTAGAGCCAAACTTTATGACACTGGTGAACCCAGACATTTAAGCAGTTCAGTAAAACATGCTTTTGAGAAGGTTTAAGAGGACTTCTGACAAGCAGTTTTCAAGCAGAAGTTACCTCTAAATAATTCCATTAGTCTTGAACACACAACGTAGAACAGCAACTACAATTCATGTTTTATGAAGCTTTTATCATAAGGATAAAAATTTAGTTTTAGTCTTTGCTTCTTGTATATGTCTTGAACCTCATCAGTGTCCTCCTTTTCATTTCATGAACAATATGTTTGTGCTTTTTGTGCCCATATTGCCAGGTTGTTTTGTGGGTTTTTTTTAAGCCTTAGTATTAGTAATTTTCCTTTACCTACTGCTTTTCAAAACAAGGCAAGTAACCTGGCAAGTAACCTAGCAAGCATAAGAAAGAACAAAGAATTTCAAAGTTCCTCTATTAGCTTCAGTTTCAATCAAGCAGACTGTTTAAGGTAACTTTTTTCTGCCTCCAACAAACAGTGCAAAGAATGAAAAACCAGAGCAGCATACTTTTCTACAAAAGCAGCAAACAGCCTGGCTGCCAGAAAGGGCATGCCTACATAAGCAATAAACAGGGAGTTAAGGTGTGACTCTGCTGCACACTGGTCAGGCTGATTTATTGTCTGATAGGATGTGGCATATTCACACCAGCCTGTTTCTAACTGTGCCCAACACCCTGCCTCTAATAGTAGCTACAACCAGATAACAGAGAGCAAATATTGTAACAGAGCAAATGTTTCCAGGTTCCAACCACTGCATCTCCTAGAATTCCTGTGTCCTTGTCCAGGAAGTCACAAGTGTGGCTAAAACCAACTCCAAACACATACAGAATAAGCAGTCTTGAAAAGCAAGAAATAAGACAGTCTTATCTTAATACAAGCCCTTTCGCATATGTGAAACTAAACACATTGAGAAAGAGGCTTTCGCTACGTTTTAGTTTACGAGCGTCACAGTGACGACAGACTTCGTCTGAAGCTCTATAAAACAGTTAACAACGAGCTTCAAAAATCACCTCCACAGTGCGAATCAGATGTGAATCTTTTAAGCTTTCACCAGAAAACTTTTGAAGATTTATCATCCTGCATCATTAGGAAATGTATAGAGGAGAGGGTAAGACAACATGCCAGAGGACATTCCTACCACATGTGACACAAAGGCTAAATTACATGCTAAACTTAAGAAATCTGGCACTAAAATCTGAGCAAGTTGGCATTCATTTCTCCCCCCATCCACCTCCCCAAGTATGGGCCGATACTGTGGTGGATTATGCAACTCTTCAGAAGCGGAATTCTCCTTGAAGCTCTTAGAAAAATAGGCTTTATTAGATGCAAGTCAAAGACAGATGTTGTGAATACTCTCCATAATAGCGTGATAAAAAATTATGGCACGTAAATATGCTGTAAGTTTTAACCCTAGATAGTACTTTTCCAGTATGGCCAATTTCTAATAGAGGCTCACAGTTCTCAATTCCTCTGCATCAGAGTGCTTAAAACCAAGAAGTAATCACTTGTCTAGAATCAACCTATGAAAAGTCATGTAGGGACAGAATGCAAGGAGTAAAGAAAATGAACTGTAAAGTAGAACAAAGTAACAAATAAGGCTTTTCCAGTACTTGTTTTACGAACTTGTAACACACAGCTTTTGCCAATGTACAGGTACTGTCAAAAGGTTTCAAGTCTAGACATATATAGCTCTGCAATCCTTTCCATCAGCAAAACCAATTAAAAGAAAAATGCAGTTTTAGTAGATTGTCATTAATCTGTTTATCATTAGTTTAACATACCTGCAAACCAATTGCTGAGCAACACGAAATCAGCAGCATTTGTATATAAATACCTGCTTCACCTGAAGTTTGGGAAGTACTACAAGTAGTTTGAGTTCCTATGCATTCATTCAGCTTGAGCGAAGCCATGATTTTTCATGATTAAAGTGTCTAACAGTAATTTTTCTGTGGGGTGGGAGAGCAATACATCTTGTTTTTTTCCCTAAAGCGTTATGAGGTAGTCTTTTGACATGATCTCAGTCCCTAAAAATCTGCATAAGACTTGTGCCTCTATGAGATGAATGGAAGTTAAGTGCCACTAACTTGGAGGCATTTGTGTAATGACACTACTGAGAGACCTTTAATACTGCTTCAAAGAAAGAAAAATTTAAAAAAAGGTAAAAACAATTTAAAAAAATATAATCAAGATTTCTACCATCTATACCCAATACAGAAGTTTGCAGAATCAGAACTTAATTCTGCTCAGACTGTTCTGCTTTAGGAAAATGGAAGTGAAGCTACCCAACTACACACTTCCTTATGGTTTAAGGCATGTTCTTCGCCATTGTAAATGAAGAGATTTACTTATGAGAGATACCAACATAAGGAACAAACAGACCTCATGCCCTCAACACAAGAGAATCACATAGCCGTATGGCTACTGGAAGTTTGTCACAGGTTAATCTCATATTAACTGCTTGCATCACATCTAAGAAACAAGTGGTCTGGGAATCCAAAGGAAACAGTGATAAAATGAGAAAATGAATACATTTATATAGACATATATATGTATATAAGCTGATCCATCTACCAGTAACTAATTTTACTGTGGGGTTATAGTTTAAATGCACTTTATTTTCACATCCCATACGGTAACAGTAAAGCCTGAATGTTTAAGTACCTTGCCATTAGTGATGTATTTGCAGTTAATTTTTAGAAATTTCTCTGTAAACGCTTCCTCCTCTTCGGAGGTGGATGATACCACTCTTGTAGGACGAACACATGCATGCGCTGGTGAAGCAGCCGACTCTTTCCGTTGGACTCCATCTGGATCCTAAAAGGGAATATAAAAAAAACAACCAAAACCCAACAACTTAGCAACCTGCCTTTTTCAATATTAACTTTAAGAGATTTTCTGTTGCGTAATTTTTGTTTGTTCTTGGACATGAAATCAAATGTAAAAATAATGTTCCAAATCCACTGCAGTTTAAAAGACTGCTTTGATCTGACAGTGCATATAACTAATGAAGCACAGCTTAACAAGCCCATGATAAGAAATTCAAGTGGGCAAAGATATTCAGAATCAACCTGGGACTAAACAACAAAATAATGATCAGAATTCACATAAGGAAACCATACAATACAGTCACATGCAAAATTTGAGCAGAAGTTAGCAGAAAGGATTATTTTTCAAGTTCAACAGAAGTCCTGATAAATGTCCTCTGTTATACTTCCATAATACTACACACTATGGAAGCATATGTTGGAAGGTCATCTAGTCCAACCTGTGTTCAAAGCAGTCCTAAGCCTACATTAGATCAGGTTGTTCATGACCTTCCCAGTTGAGTTTAAGTCTTCAAGGCTAGAGATTTCATAGCCTCTCCAAGAAACCAGCTCCAGTGTTCAACCATCCTCATTCTGAAAAATATTTTCCTGTTATTTAACCAGGGCCTCTCGTGCAGCAACTTGCAGCTGTTGCTGCCCATCGTTTTACTCTGAACCTCTGAAGAATCTGACTCTTCTGCTCCTTCCTCTAACCTATTCTGCTGGTTAGTACAACACAGAAATCAGGTTGTCCGTTAGCATTGTCTTCTCCAGACTGAAAAAAAAAAAAACAACCAGCCACCCACCAGCTCTCAGCCAGTCCTTGTGTCTCATGTTTTTATTCCCTGACCATCTTAACGGCCCTCCGCTGGACTCTCTCCAGCATGTCACACTGGCTTGTACTGGAGGTGCCAGAAGTGGACACAACACCGCAAGTGCAGCTTCACAAGCCCTCCCCAGACAGAGGAACAATAGATTTCCTTAACCTGTTTGGATTTCTCTTTCATCTGTCACCTTGTATGTGATTAGCTTTCACCATGACAAGTGGACATTGTTCAACATATCCACCAGGACACTAGTCCCAACCTCTCCCTGGCCCTTAAGTCTTTTTCTGCAAAGCTGCTATGTAGCTAGCCAAACCTCACCCCGTACTGCCACATGGGGCTCTTTCTGCCCCAGGTAGGCAAGGTCTTAGCTGTTGTTGAACTTCATGAAGTTTCTGTTACTTCATCTCTCCAGCCTCTTGATGTCCCTCTGATGAGCAGCCTTTGCCCTTCCCTCCAGTATAATGACCAGGTTCCCTAATTTTTGCTGCCACTCCACCCCAAGCTTGCTTGACAGTGCATGCTGCCCTCTGTCCCACCATTCAGGTCACTGATGGGCATATTATAAACAATATTAGCCCCAATAGGGAATCCTCAAGGATTTGTAGCTGTCCACCACCACCACAGAAAACAACCAACCAAAAATAACCAGCCACACACACAAATGCTGAATCACTCAGAGTCCAAAGATCCTGTCAATTTTTCAAGCCCATCTTGTAGTCCACCCATTCAAGTTCACAATTCCCCAGTATTGTAACAAGGCTGCTTTGGGACAGCGTCAAGGGCTTAGCTCTAGGCAAGGTAAGTATCATGCACTGCTCTTCCCTCATCTGCTGAGCCAGTCATTTCATCACAGAAAGCAATCACTTTGGTCAGGCATGATACACCCTTGGAAAATTCATCCTGCCTGTTTGCAACCATCTTTGTCTTTCATATGCCTAGATGCAACTTCCAGAGGATCTCCTTCAAGACCTTCCTGGGCAGATAATAGGAAGAGTTATCCGTCTTGCTGTCTAACAGTACATCCAACAAAGTAGTGAACATAGGACCCTACCAGGGACAGGACAAATAGGGAAAAAATTGTTTTCAAATAAAAGCTACACGTAGTAATGAGACTGCACAAAAGCCTATTTAAGTCATGGCAACCCTGTTTTGGAGCTTAAACAACATTTAAAGACTTCAATTTCATATGTAATTGCTATTTTTAGTCACTAATAAAATATTACTATTTATAAAACCTGTGAACTTTTATGTTCCCTTTGGTTTTCTGCTTTTCTGTTCGGTTCTATTCACTAGTACAGCTAAATGCCTTTAATCATATCCAGGAATAGTATACACAATTCTTTTCAGTTCATCATCCCTCTGGCACTACTTTAGCCTTTGCCTGTTAGAAAGTTAGAAAGCAAGCAACACACCAAAACAACTTATAGAACATTGAATTGAGTTTTGCTGAAAAAGCTACTGAAGATTTAATTAAAAAGTAAACTTCTTAGAGGTGAATTCTCCTTCTATATATGCCTTTCTCTTATAAATTATGTGGTTACCATTGTGACTGCAAGAGTCCCCAGCTGATATCCAAGTCCACTGTGAATAAGACAGATATTTCTCATTCATATTGCCACACAACACAGAAGAAAGAATAATACTGGTGGCAGACTTTCAAATTTAATGACAACATCCTTGTCATTATGAAGTAGATTTAAAGTTTTATAGGTAGTAAAGCTTATTGATCTTCTCAAATATGTGCATCTAACTGCTGAATGAAGAAACGCTTCACAAAACCCAGCAGGATAAGAAAGGCTTAAAAATCTAAGCTGGACATAAACACTGACATTAACAAACTTACTGAAGTACACACTGAAACCTTAGCTTAAGTGTAGCAACATAAAAAACTCAACAGGGTTATGCAGGTCTTCTTAGCCACATGCTGGTTTGTATTTAGTCACATGGTTGTGTTAAGCTACTCCAATATTTCATGAGAGAAACAAAAGAACAAAGCACATCATAGTTTATACTTCTCCTCAACAGAAGTTCAGATGTTGGTTAGCCATTTCATTCAATTTCTAGCAAGAACTCATTGATTTCAATGACCATAGCACAGAGAGAAGACCCCTTTACATTATACAGGCAGAGTAACATATTCTCTTTACCTTGAAATGTGCTTAAGTTTAAACTGCAAATCTAGAGTCAAAATTGGAGGAAAGTCAAAGATGACATCAATACAGAGCATTAGAGAACGTATGCTAGTATTTCTCTTGTTCATAAGGATAACAATCAAAGAGAGAAAAAAAGAAAAATGGAAAACAGGTGCTATGATTAAGAACAAAACCCTCCAGCCTTAACTGCTCAAATAGAAGTAAAAAAAAAAAAAAAAAATCAAACACACAGAGACTCCACACTGACAAGTGCAAGTGATTTCCGTTCTCTGCTTTCTTTTGACAAACTGTATCTAGGAACATCCCTTCCTTTCTTGCATGCACTCTGAAAGACCTCAAATGTATATTGTCACATGGCTCATTCGTTTGACTTTCCCTGAAGCATTTAAGAAATACTTGTAGTGAGATGCACTAAATAGTTCTGCAACAATATAGTGTCAGTTAAATGAAATGTAACACTCTAATTGTTGCCAACATCAAACAGTCTATGCTAAAGAACATGAACTTTTGCATAAGAGGATTTCAACTTTTAAAATACCTTAATCTACTTTGTTTCTTCTACACTTTCAAGCTTTTATCTCTGCTATGAGCAAACAGTCAATAAAATGTTTAAAAAAAATTACAGGTATGGTTACACTGTTAAGTCTCCTTATCTACTCTGTGCAAACAAGCATATACAAAATAATCCACAAAAGCAAGAATAAGGTGTTTTCTGACATGGGATCTGGTGCACTGTAGGAAGAGCTCTGATTTCTAGTAGTAAAACAAACAGTTTTCCCTTGAGTAACTTCTCATGACATATGCTGTATGGGCAGGCCTATCCTAGCATTTACAGTCATTCTGAGACCAATACAGAAGAACGTATTCTTGCAGACTAGTCTATTTGCTGTGCTACAATACCTTCAGTTTGCCATAAAACATAAAAGAAATTATTCAGTACAAATGACAGCAGACAACTCACGAGAATAGGCATACTATGTCAGAGTAAAGGTATGGCAGCAAAACCAAATAGTAATTTTCAGAAAGAGTCATCACAGGCTTTGTAATGCAGCTCGGGAGCCTATTCAGCAACAAAGCAATACCTTTGTATTTAAAGTTCTCTGGACCAAGTCATGCAAGCAAATAAATACAGAAATGCTTAAAACCTCAAACCTTCCTAAACTTTGAGCACACAGAATCCTGGAGTAGACATTTGACAGCTTGACTGCGCACTACCAAGAAAATTCGTTAATTTGAAAGAAAAAATATTAACAACTGGGAAAAGAATAGTAGTGACATGTTAAAAAACATCTGGATAAGGTCATAACTGCATGAATTGCAGAGAAGCTCCGGCTCCGATACTGCATCTTCCTGGTTGGAGTTCTCCCCATAGAATTCTGTTGACAGCAAACCAATGTTCCTGGAAAGACATGCTTTTACAAACTTAGCTCCTAGCCAAAATCTACATTTGAGCTGAATTACAGAGCAGCTTCAATGGCTAAACAATTTTAATATTTGAAAGTCTACAAAGGTAGAACTACTGACTAGAAGGCAGCTATTATCAGCTCTGTATTAGCCCTTCACTGAAACAGACTTTTTTTTCTTCTTTATTTTGTTTTGCCAAATGAAGCTAGAGAACCCCCTCCCACACCTCTACAGGGAGCTGAGGGAGCCCTTACCTTTTTGTTACTTAAGTATTCTTGCCAATTTATCATTGCTACAAAAACTACCAATAAGACTAGAGACAAATACATAACTAGTTCTGAAAGGTAACAAATATAGAAATCCAACAGGAGCTAGTACATGAGATATCAGTGTGCAAGGATAGTATTTTACTACAAATAACTTGCCTTCAAATCAGTTTTCACATAGAAAACTGCCATTTACGAAGATTGAAAGCTTGTATTTACTTTAAAAAGGTACTATTTTACTTTTCAACTCCAAGTGTTATAAAGTACTTTCTCCTCAAAATGAAAGGATAGTTTCAGAAGAAAGCATAGCATCTGTAGCATTTATTTTGTAAGGGAAAATTAATTTCAAGGTCAACAGGTATACCTACATTTACTGTAGCCTTGTCAAGCTCTGCTTCGGAAGATGTAGGTGATAGGGGACTTATAGGACTTAGAGAGGGGGAGCTGTCCACACTAGAAATGTAGTCTGGGTCAGGAACATACAAAATCTATAAAGAAGATATAATGCAGTTAGAAGTTATGATTTCAGGTTTACTTTAGATTTCCCACTCGTTCAGGTATATTTGCTATGCTTTCTCAAAATAAGCTAT
>NW_010561091.1:13522-22268 GCF_000687285.1 Phaethon lepturus | reverse complement strand
ATTCCTGCTCCTGTTAACTTTAACACAAATTATGAGTTGAGGGAATAAATAATACCACACAAAGTACTTCTTAATTTTTGCTTTTACAGTTTTTAAATGTTATCTTGAGATAAGCCTGATCTTTAGTCATAATAATTGAGAAAAAAGCTCAGAGAGAAAGCATTAGAAGTACACAGCATGCCAGAAACACCCAATACAGTGTCCAAGGAAGGCCTGCCCAACTATTTCTCTTGCTATTACTCTACTATTTGAACAACCAAGGAACAGGCTAAGGAACAAGTTCAGAGACATAGCTCTTAGCACTGAATGTTAAAAAAAAAAAAAGCCAGCTGAAGTTATTCAGCCCTTAAATACATTATTTTGGCCAATGTAGGCATTCAAAGCTGCCTTGGCAAATTTTTGCAGCAACCAGAAATAAACATAGGATTTTTTCAAACAGAGGGCTAACACCATAGCTGACCTATCACTTGTTTCCAGGCCTGGCTTTCAATAAGAAGTGAAAAGTGAAGGCAAAAAAACAGGGAAAGAAAAAGACTTAAGCAGTAGTACCTATAAGAAGTGAATGACAGTTCTTCTACCACTGGTAAAGACAGCAAGTTTTCAGGGTGGAATGGAAACATTATTCAATTTATTAAAATAGAATTGCAGGCAGCAACATGCAGTCAGGAATGTTGTTTGTAAGCTGTATCCTAAATTTGTCTTCTGAGCTAGAGTTGGTAAACAGCCTGCTATTTCTGCAAAGTAGCAATTTAGTTTGTAACTAAGTGTTATTATACCATTAAGTATATTTAGTTTTTTGAGTCCCCTGATCTTATTTGAGAGACAGGTAGCTTCATTACATGTTCCCTTTTTAGGCAATTATTTAATAGGCACAAGGAATTCACAAACTAGAGAAAAAAAGTATTTTACAAAGCCAATAGGAAAACCTGTAAAAGAAGTACTTTAACACTTTCTCTGGTAGAGATGAGAAATATAGGGTAAAAGAGGCCTTTGTTGGGTAAGTAACATATATAGTGTAATAGTACCTGTCCAGGAACGACTGCTCTGGAGAAAAGCTTATTTAATTGAACGAGTTCATTGGGTGTTGTATCAAATTTCAAGGCAATACTGTTTAAAGTATCTCTTGATTCCACCTGTATCAATTGGGGAAAACAGAAAAAAGAAAAACAAACCTGTAAGCAGTTAGTTCAAATAGTGGCTTACAAATTTTATCACATGTAGATTTACTGAGATTTTGATGAACTTTAAGTCTTCGTATCTCATGACTGGCCTCCCTCCCCCCCAAAACAACAACCAACCCCCAAAAACTTACCTACCCCCTAAATATTATTCTATTATGGTATTACTATATAAGGACACGTGCCTTCCCACAGCGTTTCCAGGTGGCCAGCAGCGTCAGTCACACACCCGGAGCTGTAGGCTCAGCTACTGCACCAGAAATTCTCATCTATAAATTCACTCCTGGGTACCACTATTCCAATACACGACTGACTGGATTCAGAGCCCTTCATTCTCCCTCTTCAACTCCTCTGTTCTTCACTTCAGAAAGTGCTGAAGCAACCTCTATAAAATGCAAACACGCCCACTTCCTGTTGAAATAGGCTTCTGTTAACCCGACTTTCAAGTAACGTCCATCACTGAGATAAAAAGTAAAAATACTGATGCAAAACAGGTCAACCAGTATGACAGCAGATGGAGCATAAGCATTTTGAGCAGGTGATTCCCAAGTAAGGAAAGGATTTTTATCAAGCTCTTATTGTCATCCCCATCTCCTAAAACGTATTCAATATGAACCAACATTAGAAAGCAAAGGGGAAAAGGTTTTATTAGAATCATAGAATAGTTTGGGTTGGAAGGGATCTTTAAAGGTCATCTATCCCAATGCCCTTCAATGAGCAATACAGACTTGTGCATATTCAGGTTTCCCAGGTGGTCTCGAACCTGATCTTCCCTTACAGTGGGAGGGACTTTGCTCCACCAGTCCCTGTCTTGTAAGCCAACCCCTCAAGAGATGTGGGACTGCCAGACTGCCTTTGAAGACTGAGGCAAAAAGTCATTAAGTACCTCAGTCTTCTCTTCATCCATTATTACCAGTGTGCCAGTCTTGCTCATCAAGAGGGGGTACGCTTTCTTCGACCTTCCTTTTCTGGCTGACATACCTGTAGAAGGCCATCTTACTATTCTTTGCACTCCTTGCCAAGTTTAGCTCCAGCTGCACCTTGGCCATCCTAACCCCATCCCTACACAACCATGCAGCATCCCTGTACTCATTCCAAGATACCTGTCCCTGCTTTCACCGCCCTGTGCGTTTCCTTCTTGCCCTTTAGTTTGCCCATCATGTATCCACTCAACCATGCTGGCCTCTTGCCTTCCCTTCCTGATTTCTTACATCTGGGGATCAAGAGCTCTTGCGCTCTATGGAAAGTGTCCTTAAAGTTCTGCCAGCATTGTTCTGCTCCCTTGTCCCTGAGGGCAGCTTCCCAGAGGGTCCTGTTGACTAACTCCCTGACGAACTGGAAGTTTGCTTTCCTAAAATTCAGGGTCCTGACTTTACTCTTTGTCTGCCCCGTATCCCTCAGGACTGCAAACTCCACCAGCGCATGATCACTGCAGCCCAGGCTGCTTCCAGTCTTGACGTCACCAATTAACACACTTACGTTAGTGACCAACAGGTCCAGTATGGCATCCCCTCTGGTAGGGCTGTCTATTACCTGAAATAGGAAGTTATCCTCCATGCAATCCAGGAGTCTCCTGGATTGCCTACAGCTTACAGAGAGGATTTCAGAATAAAGAGTTCATAGCAAGTATTATCCCTTCATCTGACAAGGCAGCATATAACCAAAAGAAGTTCACTGCATAATGGCACAAGACATCATAAACACTGTACCAGGAAAAATAAATCTTATGAGTTAAGGTAAAATGAACAAATATAAGCAAAGCTATATTTCTTTTGCTAAATATGGAGCACAGCTAGAAAAATTCCACTGATTCATGTCTTAAATGTCTTCTCATTTGTCCCTCTTATTTCCTCCGCAGAAGATACACACCTTCCACTCCATATAAATAGTAAGTATTAGACTAATTATTCACAGGTTTAATTTTCCTTATATTTTCAGGCTATTCATTCAGCTCTAAGTTTTCTTGACAATTACAGAAAAGAATGGTTTCTCTTTTAAATTCCCTTTTCTTTACTTAATTTTCAGGAGTCACACAATCATAGAATAGTTTGGGTTGCAAGGGACCTTTAAAGGTCATCTAATCCAACCCCCCTGCAGTGAGCAGGGACATCTTCAACTAGACCAGGTTGCTCAGAGCCCTGGCCAACCTGACCTTGAATGTTTCCAGAGATGGGGCATCTACCACCTCTCTGGGCAACCTGTGCCAGTGGTTCACCGCCCTCACGATAAAAAATTTCTTCCTTAGACCTAGGGGAGGGAAAAGTAGGGAAGGGGAAAAAAAAAGTAAAAGACAAACACACATTTTTCTTCATAGTGTATGGTCTACACACAACTGTTTTGAGAAAGCCAGCGGATATCATTAGTTGACTGCATACCCTCTAGGTACTTTCTGCTCTTCGCTCACTTCCTTAACAAAAATGTGGGAGCACCATGTCTTATATGCCTTGTCAACTATTGCTGGACTTGGAGGTAGGTATGTTTTACTTCTCTTTGAACAACTGAATGAGGGCAAAAAAACCCAAATCTGGTACAGCAAGTGGAGGGAAGGAAAAGTCTGGGACCATACATGTTCTAATAGCTTTTGGTACTGCCTGCTCTAAGAGTAGACCCTGACCTAACACAGTCACCCAGAAAAAGGCAGCGTTTGGAACCAGAAGACTAAACCACTCTATTTCATTAGCCATACTGCACTGGAGGCAAGTAGTAAAACATACACTAGGCTAACCTGCTTCCACTTCAAAAAGTGAAATAATTACTCCTCAAAATGCATTCCCACTTAAATGTTCCAAAACTTAACACTAAACAGAACACTAGCCCCAAAAGAATTTAGGAAAAGAAATGTCTTCTCTTCATTAACTTTTTTCAAAGTTGTGTCATGTTAGTGAACACATGTTGACAGCACAGGAATAAAGAAAGTATAACTGACAGATACAGAGAAGCAAACTATTTCCTTTAAATAGAGAAGTGGGTTGTCCTGCAAGAAAGTGTGCTACAAATACAATGTACTTTGAAGGCTGTTATAGTTCAACAGATAAAAACAGAGGGCAGCTTGGGATACTAACATGATTACAGTTCCCAAGTAAGAGTTAAACAAATTCTTTCCATACAGAATTCATTATCATTTTGTAAAGGTGCATTTGTCAGCCTAGATTCACTAAAGAAAAAAAGGTAAGTATTGCCAAAGAAATGGTAATTAGCTTTAAGAGAAATTTCTAATTCTATTATGACAATTCTCTATATAAGAAACCATTAAGCTAAACAAAGCAGCAAGTCTTTCTCTGTATTGGTATTTCAAGTATGAAAGACTCCATTGCAGTACCTCTTAGTACTTCAGTACTGTATGATCACATAAATATGAGAAAAATAAGAATATTCTTCTATGCCACTTAATTGGTACTAAAGCAGAAATCAAAACAGGACCCTAACCTGACCAAGTATGTACTCCTTGTTCCATAGACAGTAACAAAACCGACAACCAAATTAAAGAACAGTAGTGCTTACATCAGAAAGTCTACATAATACAGTTTGTTTTAGCAAACATTCCATAAAGTGAGATACAAAAGCTCTGCCTAATTCAAAAACCTGCTCTCACATAAGTGTTAAAGGACAATGGTTAGCTTCTAGGTAGATATTCCTTAGGTATCAGTTATGATTTAAGTATTTGAGATTTAGACTAACTTATGATATGCTATAAAATAAATTAATTAAAAGCATTCAGTTAAAATTCACAAAACTTAAGCTCTTTAAGAATGCACTCTTTTACCATCTAGTGAGATCTCTTGGCAACTAAGGGGTTTATCTCACAAATCAGGAACACAAGAATGGCAACTATAATTTTCCTTTTCTTATCTGGCTGTAAAGTTTGCACAGGTGAGTCTCCACAGTATGTGGGATTTCAGAGACCAGCACTGATACTTTCTTAAATCAAAGAAAAACTTTCACGTAATAAAGACTTCCTGAAGTATTGAGGAAGTATAGGCCCTATATTCAAAGGCCTATTTTCCAATTCTCAGGCTTTCTACAATTTCAAACAATAGAATCTGAACAGTCAAAAGCTGAAAGAGTACCTTCATGGAAAAGCATAGTTTAAGAATGAGCAAAGAAAAAAACATGCCACCATATAGCACAGCCATACTTTTAAAAAAGTATTTCAAGACTAGTTGTCCAAGAATCAGAAAAACAACAAAACAATGGTTTAAGTGTATTAAAAGGAACTGACAAAAAGAGATGGGAAGACTAGAAGGAGGGGTGAGGACAAAGGGAAGAAGAGGACATAACAACTGTGGCGCTGTACCCAAGCCTTTAGAAATAACATAGATTAGGACTAAATTAATTGTTAATAGGTCTAATTTCTATATTATGAAACATCAGGAAAAAGGAACTTGTAAATATCATAAAAGCAATTCCAAAAATAATTTTAAGATTAGGCAGAAGATACAACAGAAAAAGCAATATGCCATTATTATGATCCACTTTTTCTGTATTCCCCCAAAATTAGGAAAAAGACCACGACAGTGGCATGCTCAGGGAAAAGTGACAGTGAGACAAAAACACAATCCCTGGCTTTGAAATGAAAGCACCAAGGAAAAAAGCAAAAACTCCTAAGTGTGTAGTAGTTTAAACAGCATGTAAAGGCTTACGATGGGAAAAAAAGCTACCTGCATCAGCAGACAGAACCTTTAGCACTCTAGCCAAGCTACCCTACAATTGAAAGCCAAATCCATAGTTACTCTAGAAAGATATGAGCAGGTACTAACCATTTATCCACTCTCAAAATAAACATGCTCAGCAAGTCATTACAACAAGAAATTCCAAGTATTCATGTGGGTTCAAATTCTAGTGAACTTTCGCCTGTTTGATGATCACCACAAACACACTTGCCACCCACACCCCTTGAGCTAAGAAAGGATCAAAGATTCCTTTAGCGCAGTGCTTTACCTTAAGAAGCTGACTTCAAAAGCCCCTGTAGTTTTGCTCTCAGTATACTTATCTAACTGGTTTCTAACTAAAACAAAGAGAGTCAAGACCCAGTTTCTGGATATTGGAATTACACTAAGAAACTGGGAAAAGATCACATGCAGGAAGACTGGCAGTTCAAAGCTGAAGAGTCTGGCTTAAAACTCAGTCTTAAGACTCTGGTCTACTATAGGCTTGTGTGACCTTCATTAATTGATATGCTCTTCTCATGATCTGGAGAGCATACCCTGTGTGTTACAGTGCTTATCTGCTATTTCAGGAAAAGAGCTCAGCCTTCGATCCCCAGAGAGTT
The DNA here is from genome assembly GCF_000687285.1 of Phaethon lepturus. NCBI lineage: Eukaryota > Metazoa > Chordata > Aves > Phaethontiformes > Phaethontidae > Phaethon > Phaethon lepturus. The sequence goes on along the minus strand of NW_010561091.1, from coordinate 15,821 downwards.
AAAGGCGAGGGAGTGGGGCAGGGGAAGAGAAGTCTTACAGTGGAGCCTCCAACAAAGATAAACTAAATCATCTGCCTCCATTGCTCACTTGTAATTTTTTTTTTCCACAACAAAAAACTATACAGGAAAAGCACTTTTTCTCAAGTACAATAAGCTATCTGTAAATAGCCACAAATATTTCCTTTTTTTCCTCCAAAGGAAGAGGGATTAGAAGGCTTTCGTTGAAGTCATGCAACTGGTACCATACTAGTATCATTGATGATCAGTGGCCAACACTGTCTGCTTATGCTCCTTTATCTGTAGTTGGCTCATCTAACATCTATAAGCAGACACTGGCTGTGTTTGTACAACATGTAAACACAAAATACTTCTAATGCAACAGTAATATAATGATGTCAAATAAGCAACATAAAAATGCTATTTTCACAACAGAGGACTAAAAGTTCTAGCTGGCAAGGTAATTCACCTAAACTATCTGCTCTGTCGGTCCTTAGAGCCTGTTCACATGCATCAGCTGTGTGCAGAAGGGGAACACAGTAGGCTTGGCGCACCAACTGTGAATTCTGAAAAAACAGATAATATCAATTTGCATCTAATCTGTTGACTAACATTCAGAAGAAGAGAAACTATACTAACATTAAAAAAATAATTTTTCACTATGTAAGCAATAATAGTGAAAATAAACTAGAGTCTTCTGTACCCTTTAGAGGCAGTCACTGAAAATTAACTTAGTGACATTCTTTTAAACCTACTAGCCTGGATAAGCTTAGGACTTGCTTCCTTCACTGAGCACCACATCTGCTGACATCTTCCCTCTGGTACTACATACAGAGCAGTAGTTCCAAGTTTTTATGCTTTTGGAGTTTTAGATTAAAATCTTCAACATTAACTGTCTTTTGGCTTTATCTTTAAAGAGAAAATATATTTTATTGTTTAGTTGTCCCCAAAGAAATGCTCTTTTTTAAAAAAATTCAGGTGGAAAGTGTCATTCACCTTAAAAACCCATAGTTTGCATCAGTGTGATTCTATCTCCCTCTAAGCTTCAGGAATACAAATAAGCCCTTCCCTCCTGAAAGCAGGCAGCCACTGGAAAAACTAACACATTAAATTATTACAAAAAAACAACAAAGGAAAACACTCCACTAGCTTTTCAACAATACTGGGCCAGGGAGAGTCTGGTTTCTGACTTCATCATTCTACTTCTTCTCAAAGCAGCAACCCATGCAGACATCTAAATATGCACATGTGTGTGCGTGCATTGTTGCTTTGAGAGGTACTAGGATGAAGGTGGAAACCAGACATAAGTGCATCTCTCCACATTGTATAAAGTCATAAATAATAACAGTAGCAAATTATCACAATGGTTACCAGACCTCTTATACATATAGTGAACATAACATTGATTCCTAAAGGTTAGATCTGTGTATTTTATTAAGACATATGTGCATGACACATAATCAAAAGCTCTGAAAACTTGATGTTACTGAAGTACTTCGTGAGTGAGAGGTACAGCAAGACCAGACAGAATACTGCATGTGTGAAGCTGAAACGTACCATGTTCCATACACACAACAGGCTCCTCTAGAAGCTGGACTAAGTTTAAAGACAAAAAAAGTCTTTGATACTTGTGAACAGTCTTTTCGACTCAGAAGGAAGTGATACATACTTCAGTATGTGTTAAGAAAGTTATTTTTGCAATTAAAACCCCACCTACTGGAACACAAAAACCTGCAGAAATGCATGACAACTTGTCACAAACTTATCAATTTAAAAAAGAAAAACTTGGTGCTTCAGCTTTGCCTGGAATCTTACATACCAAGGTAAATGCATGCAGATGGTGCCAAGAGACAAGTTAAGGGATTTACTGGCTAAAGAGGACCCCAGTTTTACAGAGCTACACCTAGGCATTTTTTCCAGTTATTTCAGACAAAATGGGGTTAATGTAAAAGAAACAACAGTCACATTTACTTTACCATTCTTCAGCTGCTAGAAGTTAAGCAAAAGAATTTCTTTTCTGAATTTTAACTTCAAGCAAGCCTTTAGTATAGGCTACAATGATATTCAAATTGCCAATATAAGCCACACTAATGAAGTGCTGCTTGCTCCAATACACACATCCCCTGTCTCTCTCCAAATGACTATCACAGCCTTCTCAGTAGTTAAGCCTGGCTTGGCTTAATGTAACATTAAGAGTTAAGTCTCCCACATATCTCTTATTCTTGGAATAAAAGAACACCAAGAGGTCAAATAAAGACTTTTTGTAAAGAAGTTCTCATTTTTATCATGTCCAGCTTCAAAA
>NW_010561091.1:0-13491 GCF_000687285.1 Phaethon lepturus | reverse complement strand
CTTTCCCTATTGTAATGTCAACCCTATAAGCATTATTTATAGGCTTAATTATATTTCCAGTATATAACACAAGACAGATACTTCTCACTTCAGTTTCCCTTAGTAACCACAAATGTGAAAAGCTGACTGCAGCACAGTTTGAGGGTCATTTCAAGAACAGAACAGGCAGAGAAAGGCTCCATTTTCAGATACTGCTGCAGAAACAGATCTGTACAGTAAAAGGTATAGATCTATGAAAATTATTAGAATGCCAGAAGGTCAGTACCAAGACATAGCCTTCCCCCACAACTTCATTCTGTTGTCAGCAGTTTATTAATAATGCTGAAAACAGGGAACTTGCACATGATATTATAATTAATGTTACTTACCATGTCTAACTAGTTACCTAAAAGTAAACTAGTCAGACCAATTAGCTTGTGGGTTTGTTTTTTTTTTTAAAAAGCCAAATAAAAAAGCATTATTCAAGTACTATTAGCTAATTCCAGATTTAATTCCTGTCAAAAATAAGCTATCAGATACACACAATTCTAAGATTAAAGGTGATGCACATTACTGTTTTGCTTATATATTGTAATGAAACTTTAAGTCTGCACTTCCTATGCAATGACATTCTAACAATAAAGCAGTAACTTACAGAATATTCAATAGTCCCTTTAGGCTTTTGAAAAGACATTCGTCGCCCATCTTTCTTGTCTGGGGTCTTCTTCTGGCCAGTGTCTGAAAAAAATTGAGGCAACGTGCGTGTTAAATTCATTTTCCTCTCTCAGTACTGTCACAGGCTGCTGACTACAGCCCCGTGGGCAGACATCTAATTCACCAGTTACACAGCTTGCTCCCAGTGACTCTGTCTAACAGACAACCGGCTGCTAGAATGGGGACTTCATTCCTCTGCAATGTTTTAAGAATTTGACCAATATAAGCCACAGATAACTGGGAATCAATTAACTGCATAAGTACTTGCTGCTATCCAGGAAGCCTTAAATCAGAGACTGACCCCATGAGGACGCAACATTTCTGGAACTACTGTGTTTAATTGGTTTCATATCATACCCAGACTACTGTTATTTAGAGGGGAGATGATCTAGAATTCCTGTACATTCGATCTCATCAGTTGGGATCTTTTGTCTAAAAGCTGTTTGATAAGTACAGTATTTAAAGCTTTTTTTATCTAAAAAAAAAAACAACAAACATGAGTATTTTAACTCCACAGTTATCCTGTCTGTAGCAAACGCATACAGCCTATGCATAAACAATAAAGATTCCAAATAAATAACACAAGCTAAGAACTGTTCTTTTTATTGGGGCATTGTATTTTGATGACCTCCATTTCATAAGCCAAATCAACAACAATTTTCACCTGAGGTATACTCTACTTCCTGATACTAATTGGCTTGATATTTATGATTAAGACAATGTAACAGTGTACTTACATGATTCGGAAGAAAGCATTTAATTCTACATATCTAGAAAAGTGGGGTTTTAACATATCCGCTTTACACATATGCATTTTTTGTGGTGAATCTCTTAAGAAATTAGCTCTCTACCACAAGGCCTCCACTTTCAACAGTTAAATATCTGCTATGAAGGAGCCCAAAATACTTACATGAATATGTTAGGTTTTCATGCTGCAATGGGATTAGTTATACTCCCATTTTGATACATTCACATTTGTGTTACCATAACTGAATATATTTAATGAAATATTTCAAACCAAATTGAATAGAAGAAACAAACCTTACTTAAAAATATTTTAGCACAGCTACATCGAGAATAGAAAACATGCTGTATGTCTATTTAAGCCTCACCTGAGGTACTAAGAAAACTTGCTATAAATTGACAGCAACTTTTGTGCATCACTATTTTTAGTTAGCATCCCGACTGCAACAACGGAAAAGAGACTAGACAAATACTTGCACGAATTTCATACACCCCTCATTTCTACACGGGTAGTTGAAATTATCAAGATGGGTGGGGGGTGCGTGTGTGGAAATCCAACACAAAATACACAGGAAGTTCTGCAGTGTCAAAAAACAAGAAATAAATACACATAAAAAAATAAAACCTCAGCAAATACCTTACATTTCCTGTATTGGGCAAACTGCAGAGGGCAACAATAAAAGTGATTTATAGCAGATTCAATTTAAGTACGCTGCTGAGGTGCTCTTTTTACAATAAGGAAATAAACACTGGACTAATTCTACTTTTCTCAATATATTGGAAAAAGTCTGAGGGAGAATGTTCCCATACGTACAAGATAAAAATTGATCTATAGATGGTATTAATTATCATAAGTTTTTATAGCAATGAATGACAGTCAAGACTAAGCCTACTTCAAAAAACTCTCTAGAAATTCTCAAAATCTAAACATTTCTGCATCTAAACATTTCTAAACAATTCTGCATCCTACTATCTTCACACAATGCATTAAAAGGTTATTTCTTCCCTTATTTACTAATTGCAGCTTTTAAAAAGTTGCCTGAAAGAAACCTTTACTTCAGATTACATTAATGGTTTTTAAAGATGCTCCAAAAGTCTCTAGGGAAAATTAAACCAAGTCAGTAAGGAATACAATACACTAGAAGTTTGTGTGCAGACTAACAGTAGGCAACATTCTCTTCGTCCAGGTCAAATATTTTGCCACCAAAGTTTTTACCTGACCTCACAACACAACAGGAGCCTCCAAGCTACTGAAAAACTGCAACAGCTGCTTGACTGTAGCCATTCCAAGTTTTTCAGTCCATATCAAAGCTTTGCCAGCAGTCTAATTATTTTCTTTCAACAGCAGTCTGGTTCAAATACTCCTAATCAAAAGTCAAATGATGCAGCTGAAGACAGACTGATCTAATCCAGGATCCCATACATGACTTAATAATCTATACATGGAGCACTCTTGTGGAACAAGCAACTTAACTCCCCCACCCACCCCCTCATGCTATTAGATAGAAATAAAGGTGGCCCATACTACCACTGTATAAAGACACTTCATTTGTATATAGCCCAATGTTGTGTGGGGTTTTTTTTCTTCCTAACCCAAATTTAAGTTTCATTTTTCTTCTTACTAGTTCATGTATAAATGTCTAAAGAGTTTGCAGAAAGGTGCCACTCAAAGCAGGTCTGGAGGAGGACCATAAAAATGCTCAGAGGGATGGAACACCTCTCCTGTGAGGACAGGCTGAGAGACTTGGGGTTGTTCAGCCTGGAGAAGGGAAGGCTCCAGGGAGACCTTCTTGGAGCCTTCCAGGACTTCAAGGGGGCTTCTAAGAAAGATGGGGACAGACTTTTGAGCAGGGCCTGTAGCAACAGGACAAGGGGTAATGGTTTTAAACTAGAAGAGAATAGATTCAGACTAAATCTAAGGAAAAAAATTTTCACAATGAGAGTGGTGAACCACTGGCACAGGTTGCCCAGAGAGATGGTAGACGCCCCATCCCTGGAAACATCCAACATCCAGGTGGACGGGTCTCTGAGCAACCTGATGTAGTTGAAGATGTCCCTGCTCATTGCAGGGGGGTTGGACCAGATGACCTTTAAAGGTCCCTTCTAACCCAAACTATTCTATGATCTGCTCCCTCTGCAGTAATTGAACTGTAGAATGAAGTCTTGCACAATAACAACTTCTGTTCCTTATGCCAAAAATAAAAAAGGAAAGTTATTTCTTCAGAGCAGAAGGACCTACTATGATTTAGACTTCAGAGCGCTCTGGTAACTTCAGGAAAGTAAAAGCAACCAGAGGGGCGGAGGTGGCGAAAGAAGGTCCCTGCTGGAGGCATGCTGGGGGAAAGCAGATGCCAAGAAAACTCATACCACAAACTCCCCAGGCTCTTATAATCTACAGTTTTTCATAGTTCTTTTTTAAATATCATCCCCTCCCATACCTAAGACAGTAAGTCCTGCTCTTCCCTTCAGTGCCCACTTCCACTCCTTCCCTGTGCGACAGCTTTATTTCCCCCTCACTATATGGATACAGGATTCAAGTGTTTCATAACCTACTGTGACCCTAGTCCAAGTCAAGAAGAGATGGGGGCAGGCAGTGCTGTGCTACATGTGCGCTGCCCACCCAGCTGGCCACGCACCAGGCGTAGCTACCAAACACCTCTGCCCACAGCCCGAGTGCTTGAGCTGCCTGTTCATAGAGAACCCACCGATTCCACCTGACATCTCAGAAACAAAACTAGGAGGCATTTCGACTATGAAAATAGGTCAGAGTAGCAGACAAGAATGCGACCTCCCTGATGGCAAACCACGAAACCTCCAACTAACTCACTGAATGAGCGGGCTATTTATTTCTGAGAGGACAGAAAAGTCTTTCAGCCATCCTTGTGCCCTCAGCACTCTAGAAAGCATGTGATAGTGGGAAAAACTGCCAGCACAGGATGCAGTGGTCTGAAAAGACTTCAGCACCAGTGGGAATCAGTCTCATCCTTTTGTTTTACTTATTTTCCTGATAACTTTGTTGCACATGAGCTCATCTTGTTAGGTTACACACAATCACTAGCTCATTTACCAGCAGTAAACCAGTAAGACTACAAAAGGCTGGTGTTCTCAGACTATAGGTATAAGAAAAACCTGACACCACTGACCACACTGCTCAAGAGTCAACAGTGACTTGTATAACACGGGGACCTGTGGTGCTAGGTTATCAGATCTCCAGCTATGCTGTTCTAGAGAGAAACAAGAGAGACCTTTTGTAACATCAGGGTTGACGCTTTAATTCTGAAATACCATTTCACAAGACTGGGCCTCCACAACAGCTTGAAACACTGAAGTGAAAAAGTACATCTCAGATCCACAAATGACAAGAAAATACTTCAACTGTCTAGGATTTAAAAGACTAGAACTAGAAAGATAGAGAAGGCAGTGTTCAAAATGACACCAGACCAATATTTAGCATGAATGCTGGATGACTAGATAGGAAAAGGGTTTTCAGGAACACTGTGTTTTAGGAACATACAGCTTTCAATGAGGCAGCTTTGACCACAAGATATGGAATAGTCAGTGGCATTATTCAACAGAAATTTGAAGGCAACTGAAGTTAAATTCCAGTATTTGTAGGTGAGTTCTACTGACCGCCTCTGTATGGCCCTGTGCCACTGAATTTTGGTTGACTGAAAATATTCCTGTGGCACTGCTAGTTCAAATCGACATTACAAGAGTGACATTTCTCATTTCTTAGTATGCCATGTGAGCTGAATAGCAGACCTTCATTTTTCTGTTTGATGATGCTTCTAGCACATCCTTTGGACTTCTGGCAATAAAAGCTGGTAAAGAGAACTCAAGATTTGTACTTTGAGTAACAATGCAATGATACATGCTAAGAATTGCTTAGGAGTATCTTCAAGCTCTGCATAGAGCACAATGTATTAAATTTTCTTTTACCCTACTATTTTTCTGCGTGATAAGCTTAAATCTCAAACAAGTTGCCATGTTTCTCTTCATAAGCTGCTGACCTTCTATGCATTTCAGTGTTAACAGAAGTTACCAAAAATCATTTTTTCCTGAGAAATATTGATAAACCAAACAAGTATCCTTTGATAAAGCAAGTAAGCTGTACAAGTCAACAATTAATGCAAATTGTTTACAATTAATTACTGAGCTTATTATGGTCAAGAGATGAGAACAAGATGATTCACACCCCTCCCCCAACAAGAGCGGCAAGATATGCATTACATTTACATGTGTTTTAAGAAAAAGGCAGAGGCAGCAGCCTTGTTAAATGCTTGTCTAGGACACAATTTTTCGCAGGATCTTGTTAAAAAAAAACAACCACCACACAGCACATATGGGGTAAAGATTGTTAAAAACTGAATCACAAGAAGGTAAGGAAAGAAAAGTAGTCTTTCTTCAAAATATTCTCAAGTATGTTGTTATTTAGCAGCTCATGAAACGATTTTCTAATTGATAAAACAGAAGCAGCATAAATATTGTATCTTTATTAGATTAGTTCTACTCAGTAACAATTAGATCTTTATAGTCTATTCATAAAGAAACAAAAAAGATTCAAGTAGGAAATCTTTATATCCCATAAGGTTTGGTGACTTGGTGTTCTTAACAGCAGGGGCTACATCTCAACAGAGCAACTGTCTTGTTGACCCTACTCCCGCTCCTGAAGTTAGATATGCTTATGCTAATTACTGGAATATTATTTTCAGTTATCTTCCAATGTCTTAGGAACCAGAAACAAAGAGGCCCTAACAGCAGCCTACAAGATGCCAGCAGCCTGCAGTTTTCTATCCAAAATGGGAGTTTTTCAGACCAAGGCGGTGTCACAAACAATGCCCCTTTTAGTCTCCTCTTGCTAAGTAACTACTTATTCTGTGATTCAGTCTTTCCTAGTAAGTCATGTTCTCAACACTCTTAATCCTTATCACCGCTCTCCATGTGATTCTTTCGGTGACGTTTTTCTCAAGCAAAACCCCAAACTAAATGCATCCAAAACCTTGTTAATGCTGCACCAACACGTCAAACACATCAAAATAGCTTTTTCCTGCAGCATAGATTCAGCACTCATCCCAGTTCACTTTGCGGTCCCCCTTAACACATGACCCTCTTTTCTGCTCTCCAGTCAGCTGCATGGCATATAGGCAGAAATAACTAAATGCATGATTTCAGGATGAAAAGTAATTCAGTAGAAGCAAATTTAAAGCTGGCCACTTCCCCAGATGGCTAGGAGACATAAAGCCAGCTCCATGCATGACGCTCCTGGTATGTGCATCGCACGGGCTTTCTTCTAAAATAACATTTCAAATTCAAGGTAAACAGAAATGCTTCACCAAATTTTCAGATTATGCCACGGTATTTGTTAACAACAGTAAGCTTCCTTCCCTGCTCCACCTAAAATATGTATGTATACGGTTTAATACATTAGAGATCATCTAACTGCAATTTCCACCTACTATATAACCTCTCTGCAGACCAAATGTATTTATTAATGAAAACTTGCAAAAATCATGACTGCTCTATTGAAACAGCAAAGGAAGTCAACTTTTCCACCAATTATTGTCCTTCCTCTTTCAGCTATTTAAGCCCATTTATTTGTATATCTTCAAGTCTACACAATAACCCATAAGCAGTTTGACCATCAACCAGCAATATCAAGTTATCCTGAGACATCTTTAAGAATTTACTCTGTCTTATCACACTTAAGCCAATGGTACCTAGCTTTTCTAAGAGTTCAAGATCAGTCAGCTTATCCTAATGATGCAGCAGGCTTGTGCACTAAAACTGCTCTGCTAACATGCAAACAGATTTATTGTATATGTGAAGTTATACCCAATGATGTGGTAAACATCTTGACTGTACAAGTTTATTGCATTAGGTTTGCAGATGACATCGAACTAGGGGGACCAGTCAACATACTTGAGGGCACAGCTGCCATTCAGAGGGACCCGAAGGCTGACAGGAACCTCATGAAATTCAACAGGACAACAGTCCTCTGCACAGGAAGGCAGAGCCCCTTGTGTTGTATGGGCTGGCACTGCCCAGTCAGGGAGCGGCTCTGCGTAAGAAAACCCCTGGGAGTCTTCGTAGGCAGTAAGATGAACACAAGCCAGCAGTGTGCCCCAGCAGCAAGGAGGGCCAACAGCATCCTCGGTTGTCTTAACAGGAGCATAGCCAGCAGACAGTGTGCCGGCGAGAAGCAGCATGGCACTCAGACTGGTTTTGGAATACTGGCTCTAGTGTCCCCACGCCACTCCCCCCTGTCCCTTTCAATATAAGAAAGGCACTGATAAACAAAAACTATTTCAGTGAAGGGCCACCAAGGTAGTTGGGGGCTGTGAGAAGAGGCTAAGAGAATGGAGCTTCTCCAGACTGAAGAAAAGGTGGGTTTGAGGGACTGTACAGCCTTCCTGTACCTTCTAGATAACTTCCCTGCAGGCATCAAGATGACAGAGCCAGGCTCTACAGCGATGTATAGTGAGAGAAGAAAAGACAACAGACATAATGGACAAGCAGGAGAGCTTCTGATTGGAATAAAGGTAAAAATCTAATTGTGCAGAGCAGTTGTGCAGTTTCCATCCTTGGACGTTTTCAAGGTCCAGCTGGATAAAGCACTGAGAAACCTAGCCTGAAGTCACAGTCCTACTTTTTAAGCAGGACTAAACAGTCTCGCTTGCCATTTGAGTTATCTGTAACTGTGATTCTTCCCACATTTTTCCGGCAGGTAATGCAGATGCATGAGGCCACCACCAAAACAAGTTTTGCAGCTGTTTTTAAGGCCACCTCTTCCCTTGCCTCCCCAAACCAAGCCAGAGGAAGATCCACACATGTAACACAGTAAGGCTGTGTTGCTTATGGATGAACAGAAAGGTATTATTCACACACGTAGTAAGACGAAAGGCAGCCATGAGCATGCAGGTTCTCAATAAAACATCAGCTTCAAAACTATTTTAATGTTAGAAATGGGAATTAACCAGAAGTAAGATAAAAATGCAACATGACACATGAAAACATAAATGCAATATACTCACAGGATACCAGATTACTAGAATAAACCATACTTACATTATAAACTAATTTATAGCAGATGTCTGAAAGATATAAACTAAACTTCAGTAAAACATCCAATACACCAGAATGCCACTGAACAGTAACAAATGGACCAAGAATTGTAAACTATGTCAAAAATTCCCTAAAGGGGAGAGTGAAATAGAAACTAGCAGAATGGAGGGGTATATTAATGAGTTCCCAATGGACTAGTTTTTAAAACAGTTCAACTGCACATCAGCAAACAAACTTGGAAGCACAATCACCAGCAAAGGCTGGGCAAAAGGACACACAAGGAATTCTGTAGCCCCAGAGCCTGGAGAAAAAAGCAGGGTGAGATGTAGCAGTACAAAGCATAACATGAAGATCATTTAACATCATATACACCCAGGGAACAGTCAAGAATTTCTATATGCTAGTAGCGCGTAAGTCGGAAGAAGAGATTGTGCATACATTAACATATCACAAGATGACTGACTCACCAGCCTGATACATTCCAAGATCACATTTGCTTCTTATGCCTGTACCAACTGAAGTATTTTCAGACATGAAAGCGAAGCATTAGCGTCTTTGTAAAGGGTGCTGGCACATTTCACATGTGCTTCATCCGGAACAGGGTGTACAAGAAAACTTGCAGAATTATGTCTCCCCAATTTGAAGCCTCCCTCATACTTTATCATACACCTGCTGAAGTTAATGTCTTAATAGTGAAGTACTGAATAAGGATGAAGTGAGGAAGTAGCCTACCTTATTCTTATGACTGCTTTATTCCGAGACAGATTTTTAGAAAGGAAGATACTAAGTTTTAAAGCAGGACTTGAGAAACATAGTGTAATCTGGCCCTGTGCATTCATCTTTCTAATGCACTGCTGCTACCTTCACCATAGTACAGTGGACCAAGAGGCCACATGGCTTACCAGATATACTGTGTACGGTTATCTTGCCAATCAAGACTCGAAAGCCAGTAAGAAAAAAATGTAAATAAACCCACAGGCCACATGGTTCAGAACTGAACAATCAAGTTGAGCCTGAGGGAGAAAAACAACAAAAAAACTCCACCTTATAATAGAAGGCAGCTAGAAGAATTTCCCCGATAGACTGGTTAAGAGGATTCTCTGAACGGAGAGTTCTGAAGGAGTTCTGAACGATTGATTTTCATTTCTTTAACTTCTCTACTTAATGAGAGACATACTGCAGGAAATCAAGACTGCCTGTGCAGTGTATCCTCTCCTTCCACAAAGTGACGACAAACAGGAGTGAGGTGAAAACGTCTAGGAGGGAAGCAACATCAAACTCCAGGTATGGAAGTACATCCTCACAGAATCAAAGTTATTATCTGGACGAAACCTCTTGAGTATATCTATTCCAGCCTCCAGTTCAAAGCAGGAATATTGTCAACATCAAATGAGGTCAGCTGAAAACTGTAACCTGTGCCAATGACGGACCACTCTCCTTGTGAAGTTTTTTCTATTGTCCAAATTGAACCTCTCAAGCTAAAACTCATGGCTGCAGCCCCTTCTTTTATCACCTCTTGCAACTGAGAAGAGTGTGCCCCTTTAGGTAGATATAGGTCACTATCAGATTGTCTCTAAGCCGCCTCGGTCTCCTCTTCACAAGACTAAAGCCCAGCTCCCTCAGTCCCTCCTAAACGGTCATATGCCCTATGCCCCTAAACATACTGTCTGCACCCTCTGTAGTTTCTCAGCAGCTTTCTTCAACAGTGGTGCACCAAACCAAAGAGCATTCAAAGTACAGCCTCACCAGTGTCACAGAAAAGAAGCAAAACCACATCCCTCACCGCCAGCCACATTCCCCCTTACACAGCAGACAAAGCAAACTATGTTTTAGCATACTAAACTATGAGACATGATGTTGGCCCTTTTAAGCAAGAGCTTTGTATAGATGAGAATCAAATTAAGCTGAAAGTTCAAGTTAAATCTGCAGTAAAGATAATGTGTAATTACACATTCCCTAAAGCCTTGAGTTGCATCTTAAAGCAAATAAAAATGCATGCAACTTCAACACACTAACACCTACAATATATACCAATAAACAAGAAAGCTACACTCTCTTCTAGCTAAGGTTTCTAGGTAAATCCAGACCTTGTTTAGGTAGATTTATTACATATTTTTGCATATATTTAATACATAGATACTAGCTCTTTCTAGAAATTATGAATAGACTATATTTAGAAGCTATATTTCAAAGCCCACAAGGCCTTTTTTTTTTAAAAAAATAAGCAAGAGCTTTGTATAGATGAGAATCAAATTAAGCTGAAAGTTCAAGTTAAATCTGCAGTAAAGATAATGTGTAATTACACATTCCCTAAAGCCTTGAGTTGCATCTTAAAGCAAATAAAAATGCATGCAACTTCAACACACTAACACCTACAATATATACCAATAAACAAGAAAGCTACACTCTCTTCTAGCTAAGGTTTCTAGGTAAATCCAGACCTTGAATACATAGATACTAGCTCTTTCTAGAAATTATGAATAGACTATATTTAGAAGCTATATTTCAAAGCCCACAAGGCCTTTTTTTTTTAAAAAAATAAATTTTACACTCTGAAATGATTGGTAGCACCTTTACTAAAGCAAGATGCTTTCTCCAGAATTTCTGGTTCTCTTTGCATTTTTACCCTCCACCACAACCACTACAAGACCAAATACCTTTCTAAAGTTATTTCACTGACTTGGCTGCTGACACAAACACTGTAAACTGGTTAAACAGGTTTACAGACTCCTATGGCAATACTCAGTCTCTCAGTGCCTCCTTTCTCCCTACTAAGAAATACTATAAACTGTTCTGTATGTACCCAAAAAAGTACACACGCTCAGAACAGCTTTGGAACAGACTTGACTCCCTGAGCAGCTGTTCAACTTGTTTAGAAAAACAAGCAAGAAACAGTAAACTAAGTTTACTAATACTACAGGAATAAAATTGAGATACTTTATTGTAGAAGTTAATTTAAAAATAATTAAGAATAAAAAAGGTTGTTTTTTGTTTCAGAAATGTGGAAATAGGGTTTTAAGGTATTTATGAAGAATTGTTCTTTTAAGAAGTAATGCACAGTCACAACTGAAACATGCAAAGAAAATGAACACTGAAAAGGTCCTTCTGAACGTCCTAAGTGGGGTGGAAAAAGCTAGAGTAAGATGTAGGCCTGGATCCAGAACACCACATACAGAGATTGAACATTTGGAATAGCTAGAATTTGCCATTAAGGTTTAAGTTAATGTGGACCCATCTCTAATTAAAGAGAGGTTGGATTTCAACTGAAGTATTGTAATGATTGTTACAGCTTCCACAGCGCCCATTACCAGGGCACTGGTGGTTTGTGAAAGCCAGCAAAACGTTTGCCAGAAGAACAACTCTACGGTCAAAAGAATTTGTTTCTGCCCATAACTGACAGAAACTCCGTGAAGGCGAAGACAGCATGGGAGGGCCAGGATCTAATTGCCTCGCATGGTGTGCTTTGCCTAGGTTAGGAAAACCCCGAAGTATGGTTTTGTCAAAAAGGCACATCAAATTCTATATGCACAGAAATACACCATGCATTCCAGAACTGCAGTCACTTTTCCTTAACACAAATTTTAAGTACTGCATTTTGCAAGTATCTGAGGAAATACACTTCCTGCTCAAAGCCAGGGAAAACCCCAAAACAGTATAATGCAGCCTAATTTAATCCTTTGTCCCACAGAAAGAGGGGAAGAACAGTTCACAGAGAGCTTCTCCCCCCAAGAAATCACATGTATGACAGGAGACACTTTAAACTCACAGCCCAACACATGGCCTTGTAACTGATTAAAAGACCAGAAGATGCTAAAGAGTTTTACTGTCATTTTGCTTCTGCAAAAGGGTGTAAGTAATCTTTGTCAACACGTCTTTGACAGTTTGTAGAGGCCTCATTCAAGGTACTTCAACTCACTGCTGCAACACAAGTTGCTATCTCTTTCTCTCCCTTCTCTTTCTGAACAATACTTCAGTTGAAATCCAACCTCTCTTTAATTAGAGATGGGTCTTGGGAGAGAGGGAGATGCAAAAAGGAAAGAAAGAGTGGCACTGTCAATATAGCTGGTTACTGATTCTCCTTTCCCTGTAGAAGTGTGATCCACACAAGACTACCTCATCTACACCTGACAGACTGCATGGGCATTTCTACCGCCTTGTCTACTACAGTAAGTAGAAGACCTTGTTTCTCTTGATAAAAAAACCAATTTTTTTACTCTTCCAAAATAACCAAAAGTAGCAAAGAAACTTAATGGTCTTCAATATTACCTTTTAATTGAAGCTTGACTTCAACCTTACCTATGGACTATGACAAACGTGATCATTCACTTAGCACAGAGATTCTTGAAACAGGAAAAAAGAGGAAAACATTTACTATTCATTTTATACTGCTCTTCAGATTTTTTAGAAAGCATTTTCACAAACTGAACTTCATCTGTCTGCCTTTCCAAGCAGTTCTTAGACCATGCCGCTTTTAATAGTTACGTCACAGTTTGTTTTTTCTCTGCAGTCAATAGCATTACCACCCTAGAGTGCTTATTGCCCCGTCCTCTTCTGCATACACAGGCCGTGTACGTTCACTGCCCACCCCTCCACTTTTCACGGTATTTCTTGCCAACCCGAGTGCTCACTTGAGATGAGCGAGTTACAATATCCAATA
The DNA here is from genome assembly GCF_000687285.1 of Phaethon lepturus. Taxonomy (NCBI): domain Eukaryota; kingdom Metazoa; phylum Chordata; class Aves; order Phaethontiformes; family Phaethontidae; genus Phaethon; species Phaethon lepturus. The sequence continues at coordinate 335 of NW_010561091.1, read as the reverse complement.
CAGTCCAACGATATTATGGAGAAAGGAGGTGACAAAAGCAGCCCTCCTACTCCCACAGGGCAAAAAGAGTTGCTCACTGTCTCCCGACTGACCTCTTTGACCACTGGAAGGCAGACGAACTACTCCTGCCCTCACCATCACCAAACCTACTGCCAGAGCACTGCTGCCTGCTCTTCAGGAGCACATGAGAGACAGAAACCACCTCGAACACGAAGGAGATCTCGGACCTGGGAGCTTGTCCTCCCGTCGCCTTGCCTCACCCCGGTCAGTAACAGTACTAGGAAAGCGCGCGTGTGCGGGGCGGGGGGGCGGTAACCACAGCAAACGCAGCAGCA
>NW_010561090.1:1935-5477 GCF_000687285.1 Phaethon lepturus | reverse complement strand
CTCTTTTTGTTTTTTATATATTTGTAGAAGCGTTTTTTCTTATCCTTTACGACTGTGGCCAGGTTGAGCTCTAGCTGGGCTTTTGCCTTCCTAATTTTGTCTCCGCTTGACCTAACAAGATCCTTGTACTCTTCTTGAGTTGCCTTCCCCTTCTTCCAAAGGTGATAAACTCTCCTCTTTTCCCTGAGTCCCAGCAAAATCTCCCTGTTCACCCAGGCCGGTCGCCTTCCCCGCCAGCTCTTCTTATGGCACATGGGGACCGCCTGCTCCTGTGCCTTTAAGATTTCCTTCTTGAAGAATGTCCAGGTTTCCTGGACCCTTTTGCCCTTCAGGACTGGCCTGACAACCCAGGGTCAGCCAGTATGATTGTCAGTGGCACAAGAGTTCCTTGTCTCCAAGGATGCTTGGATAAGTCCCTGATCCAAGGAGATACATGATTTTTTCCTCCCCTAAGGAGCTGGGACCCTTCTAGGAGTCCTTAAAAGATCCTGCCCATAAGAGTGACAACAGTTCGGGCACAGGGATGAGACAGGTGACAGTTTTGGTGCTGTCCTGCAGAACACCCCACACATCACCTTGAATGTAGTTTCTAAAGGTGGCCACAGTGAAGGGGGTTCAGCACGGAGGAAGGGACTGAGATAACATTCAGATCCTCCTTCTGCCAGAGAGCCAGAGATACCAGGCTCATTCACCAAAGCAGCAGGAACTTTTCTTTAAATGCTTCCCTTCAGACTGAATGTGCTCTAAATTAACTACTCAGCCATCAGAAACTGAGATTAGGTATTTAAGGATGAAGAAGGTGGGGTCAATGAACTGAAACAGAGACACCCTCTAACCCCCTAAAATTTCTGGGGAACACTCTTCTACTGCGCTTAATAATTGTGCTAGAAATAACACAGCTCAAAAAAAGGTCCCGTCATGTCTGAAGTGGATGGTTAAATCCAGATAATAGTCAGTGATAAAAGCACTATTTAAAAATATCCTTTTAATTGTTTCAGGGATTTTAATTTTTTTTTAATAAGCAAGCAGGTGGGAGAGGAGAGTGAACCTTAAGGTTTGTTGCGGGGTTTTTTTGGCATTTTCAGTAAGTTACATCACGTCAAAACAAGGAGCTACGTATATCAACAGCTCTAAGGGTGTACTCAGCCTGAACATTAACCAGAACTTCTAGAAATAATTTTAACCACCATTTAACTGACATTTAACTGATTTGCTCCATCCAACCAAAGCCTCAATGCATGAATGTGCCACCTTCATTTCACCTACAATACTAAGTGACAGGCATTACAGGACTTTTATTTCATGTCTGAGAAATATAGCAAAGCAACAGCTAGTGGCTTTAGTGCCCAACATTCAAGTTTGCACAATACACTTGCAGTGTTTGTTTAGTGTGGTTTTATGCATGATTCAACATGTACAAGTTTTCTCCTGTGTTGGAGAGGATTAGTTACTGCTTGCCTATGAATCGGAGATAAAAGCAGCTGAAGCTGCTCCTGGTTGCAGCAACCCTCCAATGAAGGACAAGAGTTTTCCATGTGGCTCAGAAAGTGTCCAGCATTTTATCACCATCTGAAAAGTACTGCAAATAGATACTCCTACCTGCTGTGAGACCAACTTGCTAGTAAAAAACAACAGTACAGTCTGATAGCCACAGGAAGCATGCTGAGAAGGTATTCGTAAAAAGCTTTTTTTAAGAAAAAGGACACACTTGGCTGTCTGAAGCAACCAAAGCCATCTGTGATGTCAGGGTGCATGCCCATCTATTTATGTTCTTTGTCTTCTAGATCACTTATCTCCAACCCTATCATGCACCTCAGTCACAGTATCACACTTGAATATTTCAGTCTCTTACTGTATGTCTTGCTTTCAAATCCTGCATTTTGATGTGTCTTGCCAGTTAAGGTGTTTCGTGTTATAATTATAATTAGAATGTGAAACAGTCTCACAGACTGTGATGCTGAACACTGGTGCTTGCTAATTCTTTACCAATGCCTTTATCACTTGAGCTTCAAAGTCAATACTGTAAGCTTTATACGAGTCAGTCCCTAGAAAGACCTGTCAAACTTTTCTAGTCTGTTATGTGAAAGCACAATGTTTGTTAGGCATCAACAGAAAACTGGAAATGAAGTCATTAGATTCCATTCCTGAATTTAGGAAGATAGCAAAACATACCTGGATACAAGGAACTAGCTAATCACAAAAGCAGGGTATCTTGTTTGACAAGAGAAAGGGATATAAAAGAAGAAATACAGTTGGGTAGTAACACTGATTGCAGAAGGAGAAAAAGCAGGGTATTGTCTATTGATTGCCACAAAGAACTGACAATCAAGCCAAAGAAGGGCATAAAAGCATAAGCTGCTATCAATGTGTTACTCTGAATTTACAGTTTCCATATTATCAGCCCAGGAAACTGTCTTTAGGGTTCATGGTATTCTGGTAGTCTTTGCTATTTGCCATCTTCCTCACAGGAGGGGATCCAACTTTAAAAAAAGAAAACTCAGTTGCCAGCTTTTCCTGTCTGTCCTGGCTTTGGCTGGGATAGAGTATCGTATGGCAATGTGCGCTCGCAGCCCAGAAGGCCAACTGTATGCTGGACTGCATCAAAAAAAGCATGGCCAGCAGGTCAAGGGAGGTGATTCTGCCCCTCCACTCCACTCTGGTGAGACCCCACCTGGAGTCCTGCGTCCAACTCTAGAGCCCTCAGCACAGGAAAGGCATGGACCTGTTGGAGCGGGTCCAGAGGAGGGCCACAAAAATGATCAGAGGGATGGAACACCTCTCCTATGAGGGCAGGCTGAGAGAGTTGGGGTTGTTCAGCCTGAAGAAGAGAAGGCTCCGGGGAGACCTTATTACAGCCTTCCAGTACTTAAAGGGGGCTTACAAGAAAGATGGTGACAGACTGTTTAGCAGGGCCTGTTGCGATACGACAAGGGTTAATGGTTTTAAACTAAAAGAGGGTAGATTCAGACTAGTTATAAGGAAGGAATTTTTCACAGTGAGGGTGGTGAAACACTGGAACAGATTGCCCAGAGAGGTGGTAGATGCTCCACCCCTGGAAGCATTCAAGGTCAGGCTGGATGGGGCTCTGAGCAACCTGCTCTAGTTGAAGATGTCCCTGCTCATAGCAGGGGGGTTGGACTAGATGACCTTTAAAGGTCCGTTCCAACCCAAACAGTTCTATGATTCTATGACCTGCACAGGAGATCCAGTGTTTAGGAATAATGGTTGGACTTGATGATCTTGAAGGTCCTTTCCAACCTTAGTGATTCTGTGATTCTGTGAAAATGGCAAGATGGATGTCATCAGATCAAGGCAATTGATGTGATCAAGGCAGTAGCCCTTGGGCCAGTCTGGGCAGGACAAGGAGTTAAAAACATGTTCTACACCACAGCCAGGGAGAATGAACCTACCTGGAGCCTCTGGCAGAAAGCACCAGGGGACACTCGAGGCTGACGCTTAGGATTTTGGAGTCGAGGATATAGAATCGCAGAATGACTAAGGTTGGAAAGGAACTTCAAGATCATCAAGTCCAACCATTAACC
>NW_010561090.1:0-1686 GCF_000687285.1 Phaethon lepturus | reverse complement strand
TCAGCCTCCTCTTCTCCAGACTGAACAACCCCAGTTCCCTCAGCCACTCCTCATAAGACTTGTTCTCCAGACCCCTCACCAGCTTCGTTGCCCTTCTTTGGACACGCTCAAGCACCTCAGCATCCTTCTTGTAGTGAGGGGCCCACTATCCTCCAACTGAAAAAGAGATATTGGCAGCATATGAAGGGTTTCGAGCTGCCTCAGAAGTGCTTGGTACTGAAGCACACAGCTCCTCCTGGTACCCTGACTGCCAGTGCTGGGCTGGATGTTCAAAGGGAAGGTCCCCTCTACACATCATGCGACTGATGCTACGTGGAGTAAGTGGGTGGCACTGATCACACAGGAGTCTTGAATAGGAAACCCCAGTCACCCAGGAATCTTGGAAGTGATCATGGACTGGCCACAAGGCAAAGACTTTGGAATATCAACAGAGGAGGTGATGCATGCTGAAGATGCTCCAATGCAAAATAAACTCCCAGAAAATGAGGAGCAATATGCCATGTTCACTGATGGGTCCTGTCGCATTGTGGGAAAGCATCGGAGGTGGAAGGCTGCTGTATGGAGCCCTATACGACAAGTCACAGAAGCTGCTGAAGGACAAGGTGAATCGAGCCAACTTGCAGAAGTGAAAGCCATCCAGCTGGATTTAGACATTACTGAACGACAAAAGTACCCAGTGCTCTATCTCTATACTTACTCCTGGATGGTGGCAAATGCCCTGTGGGGGTGGTTACAGCAATGGAAGCACAGCAACTGGCAGTGCAGGGGTAAACCCATCTGGGCTGTCACACTGTGGCAAGATATTGCTGCCCGTGTAGAGAACCTGGTCGTAAAAGTACGCCACATAGATGCCCATGTACCCAAGAGTTGGGCCACTGAAAACAAAACAACCAGCAGGCTGCTAAGATTGCAGTGGCTCAGGTGGATCTGGACTGGCAACATAAGGGTGAATTATTTATAGCTCGGTGGGCCCATGACATCTCAGGCTATCAGGGAACAGATGCAACTTATAGATGGGCTCGCAATCGAGGGGTGGAGTTGAACATGGACAGTATTGCACAGGTTACCCATGAATGTGAAACATGCACTGCAATCAAGCAAGCCAAGCGGTTAAAGCCCCTCTGGTATGGAGGACGATGGTTGAAAGATACATATGGGGAGGCCTGGCAGACTGACTATATCACACTTCCACAAACCCACCAAGGCAAGTGCCATGTGCTCACAGTGGTGGAAGCAACCACCAGATGGCTGGAAACATATCCTGTGCCCAATGCTACCGCCCAGAACACTATCCTGGGCCTTGAAAAGCAAGTCTTATGGCAACATGGCACCCCAGAAAGAACTGAGTCAGACAACAGGACTCATTTCTGAAACAACCTCATATACACCTGGGCCAAAGAGCATGGCATTGAGTGGGAATATCACATCCCCGATCATGCACCAGCCTCCGGGAAAATCGAACAATACGATGAACTGTTAAAGACTACACTGAGAGTAATGGATTCTGGGACATTCACACATTGGGACACACATTTAGCAAAAGCCTCCTGGTTAGTCAACACTAGGCGATCTGCCAATCCTCCTGCTTTGGGCAAAGGCAAACCCATTCTTGGGTCTGCTTTGGTCCAGGACCTGGGTGCACTTGGTGGGTAACACGGAAGGATGGGGAAGTCCGATATGTACCTC
>NW_010561089.1:1088-28066 GCF_000687285.1 Phaethon lepturus | reverse complement strand
GGCTGGCGGCGCGTTCCTGGCCGCCGTCCTCGGGTCGTGGCGTTTCAGACCGTGCGCCAGGCGCTGCCCCTGGGGTATGCTCAGCCGGAGCGGCTTCCCATGAGGAGTTGGCCTTCTCTGGTTTAGATTTCCTATTTGCTCTGTGTTTACCGCTAAGTGGGGAGCAGGCCTAGGGGCGGGCGGGGAGGGAAAGCGATCTTCATTTTCTTAGCATTTTCCTGCTTCCGTGCTGTCTTCTGTTCTTCAGTACTGTTTTCCCCTCTTGTGCTGGGATTTCTTTAGCTTTTAGAGAGCTGGATAAAGAGCTGTCTGCTTCTTATGCTGTAGGCACTGGCATAAAATGTAGTAATTTCACTGGAGAGCCTCACTCTCTGGATTCCTTTAGGGCCAGCAGTTCAGAAGGTTGCCTTCCTAGGTGGTAGGCACCGTATGGTGCTTAGAAAAGTAGTTGTTGTTCTGTGTCTCGTGCAGATGGAGGATCTTGTTCCATCGCAACCTGTTGTCACTAAGCAGTCCTAACAAGTTCTCTTCTCCCTTCTCAGGTATGGCCTCACAGCTGCAGGTGTTCTCCCCTCCGTCAGTATCCTCGAGTGCCTTCTGCAGTGCCAAGAAACTGAAAGTGGAGCCCTCTGTCTGGGATGTTTCAGGACAGAGCAGTAGTGACAAGTATTATACCCACAGCAAAAACCTTCCAGCAGCTCAAGGGCAAGCCAGCTCCTCTCATCAGGTAGCCAGTTTCAGCATCCCTGCTTACGATCAGAACCTCCTTCTCCCTGCTCCTTCAGTTGAGCACATTGTGGTTACGGCAGCTGACAGCACAGGCAGCAGTGCAACAGCATCCTTCCAGAACAGCCAAACCCTCACACATAGGAGCAACATTTCTTTACTGGAACCATACCAAAAATGTGGATTAAAAAGGAAAAGTGAAGAGGTTGACAGCAACGGTAGTGTGCAGATAATTGAGGAACATCCACCTCTCATGCTGCAAAACAGACCTGCGGTGGGTGCTGCGGCCACAACCACCACGGTAACCACTAAAAGCAGCAGTTCCAGTGGTGAAGGGGATTATCAGCTGGTCCAGCATGAGATCCTGTGCTCCATGACAAACAGCTACGAGGTCTTGGAATTCCTGGGCCGAGGGACGTTTGGGCAGGTGGCGAAATGCTGGAAACGTAGCACGAAGGAGATTGTAGCCATCAAAATCCTGAAGAACCATCCTTCCTATGCTAGGCAGGGCCAGATAGAAGTGAGCATCCTCTCCCGCTTGAGCAGTGAGAATGCTGATGAATATAACTTTGTTCGCTCCTATGAGTGCTTTCAACACAAGAATCATACATGCCTTGTATTTGAGATGCTAGAACAGAACTTGTATGATTTCTTAAAGCAAAATAAGTTCAGTCCATTGCCCCTGAAATACATCCGGCCAATTCTGCAGCAAGTGGCTACTGCTTTGATGAAGTTAAAGAGCCTGGGTCTGATACATGCTGATTTGAAACCAGAAAACATCATGTTGGTGGATCCGGCACGGCAGCCCTACAGAGTGAAGGTGATAGACTTTGGTTCAGCGAGCCACGTGTCCAAAGCAGTGTGCTCTACTTACTTGCAGTCACGCTATTACAGGTAAGTACTGACAAAATGCTTGCTTTTATATGCTGTGCGAGCAAAGAAAAGCTGATCCTGTTGGGATGGTAGGGGTTTGTTTCTACAAATGCTTAACTCTTCTGCAATTAAGTCTAATACCATTTGAGGGGGGAGGAGGAAAGGATCAGCCTGTCAACTGTTCTGCATGTTTACTGGAGGTTTCTTCTGAAATTTGTATGTAACTAAATAGAACTGCTTTGTGAGTGTGACATAATATGCAGTCCAATACCTTCCTTTTACCCTGTGTTAGTGCAGTAAGTTGATTTTTACCCAGTCGCTAGTTTGTGACAATGTGTGAAGTAGGAAACTGGGGAAGCGGTATGCTTAAGTAAGCGGTAAGTAGTGCATTTTGGATTATTTGCCATGATCTGAAACTAGTCCATTAACCATGGTCGTTTAGAAGGGATAGAAGTCAAAGGGATGCCCATTTCTTTTTATGCTGTTTATTCTGGTTCTATCTTTGTCTGAACCCACTTCATGAGAACATGACTTCCTGTATCAACCCTTGGTAAGTCACACCTTCATTGAGACCTGTAGCTCTCTTAAAATGGGGATGAACTAGATCTCTGGTTCCCTCAGCAAAATGTAGAAATGGCTTCTACCCTACTCCCGTCTAAGAATTAAAAATAAACTATGGGCAAAAATGTTAAAACTCAGAAACTGTGTAGCTAAAGCAAGCTGTGCTTTTTCTTTCAATTATTCCTACAGCTTGGTTCTGTTAATAGTGTGTATTTCAATGTAAGTAGCAGTAGACTTCAATAAATGGATGCAGAAAGAACTTCTGGCATCAAAAGGACGTGAAAAAGTCTGTGCTGTGTGTCAGGGTTGCTCTCAGTGGAATGTGAGCTCACTTGATGCAAAACTTAACTAGTATCTAGTCCTTCCAGCTGGGACGAGACAGAGGACTGGAGACACTCCGCCCCACCCTGTGTCTCTGCCCTGTTTGATGTCTTTCCTGTCCTCCTGGCTTCAGTTTAAAGCCTTGGCTGGTTGTAGGCTTGTTCTGTTCGTTCCTCATACTCCCTGTACCTTTGCGCCCTTTGGTTTTTTTTTTTCTTCCCTCCTTCTAACAGAGAGTACCAGCTTTCTGTGCTGTTTCTTTCATGTGAGATAGACTTTTCTTAATCTATTCCTCATGATCTTCACTCAGCTTGTTGGCACCAACCTTTCAAATTCTAAACTATTGATTGTTATTTTTTGTAACACAGTTGTCTTCTATGTGCCGTAGCTCTGTTAAAATGCTCGCTGTTTAAAATGTGTCATTAATTTTGTTATCGTTGCATCGAAGGAGGTGACTGCTGATCAAGAATCTGTTCTATCTGACTTGCAACACATGTGAGCAAAGCAGTTTGGGGAGGCATATAGTGCTTTCCAGTTTCTGATATTGCAAAAAACAGATTTGACTGAGGCAAAAGCAGCAAGGGGTGATTAAGTATCTTAAAGGGACTGCTGGGAAGGAAGCAGTCTGCTTCATCTTTGTGTGCAGCACTGAGCTTCAAGCCACTTCCGCCTCCCTGATGCGGGGTGACTGACACTGCCAGAAAAGCAAATAACCTGAGATTAGATGGCGTTTAAGACTGTCTGCTTGACTGAAGTTAAGAATGCTGTGATATGGAAATCTAATATTTAGTGATACGTAATTCATTTAATGATGATGACTACTAAATGATGATTACTAAAATCCATAATCTAGGAACTTATGGAGATGGTGTAGAAACCAGCTTATTGTGGGAGAACTGGATTGCTTTAACCATATTCACATGAAATTAGTGTTCAGATGGGTTCTAAGTTGGAAACTTTTTCAACCTGTGTTTAATAAAACGGTATAGACTAATTCTTCATTTGGTTCTCTGTCAGCTATTAAAAATAAACTTCTTATTCACTTTTTTGTTTTTAGTACCTGTTACTGGCACTTATGTAAGCTCTGTCTCCTGTAGAGACATCTAAACCAGCCAAACTTGGGTACTGTAAGGTGAATTTTCTGATACGTAGGTATATATACTGTAAAGGAAAAAACCTTCCTTTATTAATTATGCTCAGTGCTGCTGGAGGTCGTCTTGTTCAGCAGCCCTGCTCACTCCGGCTTCTGATTGTACTTCTGGCAGTTGGACAACTTGCATCGGTCTCGATGACACTGCTGGAGCCATACACCCAGTTGGGATGTAGTATTGGGTTTGTTGCGGCAAGCGTGTTAAGGCTGAGGCAGGTTCCCTCCCTCCGCAGGCATTACTGCTGCCTCCGCAGTGTAACCCCAGTCAAGAAGGGCAGTTTTACATGATTGACTTAAAGTGTGACTAGAAGTGCCCATGAAGAATTCTTTGGCTCTGAAGGCAGGCATGGACTAGGAGCAGACTAACTGGCAGTCATGCTTCTATGCAGTGACTAGTTTCTGTGGCAGTCCTGAGATTTATTAGCAGTAATTCCTGACCTGAAAACCAGAGTATGTGCTTGTTACATCAGGTGCGGAAGGGTATGGATGCTTTTGTTCTCCCTGGGAAGGATAAACAATAGAAGAAAGCAGACAGCTTGCAGAAATGAAAAATCCCTGGAAAGACTGATCTCCCTACTGTTCAGAGAGTGAGGTTTACTCATGTCCGGTTATATGTAAGTACAGCCATCATGTGAGTCTTACTGAGATCCCTACCTCCTGATGTTTCCTGTGGGTCAGTGTAGAGGTGCCTTGCAAATTGAAGATACTAAGCTGAAGGACTGAACAATTTGAGCCATGAGAAGGTGGCGCTGAGTGTTGAGGGAACTTGCAGAGTGCAGAAGTATCTGTTTCTTACCTCTGCTTTGGGCTACATGACCTACTTCTGTCCCAGTCATGTTGGCCTGGGAAGCAGCAGTGCATGCTGCCAAATCTAACTCTGCTTGCTAATCCAGCACTGAGTGGTGATCGTGTTACTCACTGCATTGCTAGTTGCAGTTGTACAAGCTTCATATTACCATTATTCTTCACAAGGGGGAGGGCTGAAGACCCATGTGTAAACATGGTGTGTTTTGAAATGCTAAAAGTAAGTCTTGGATTTTTCCGCTGCTGCTGTGAATTCTCTCTCTTCTGAGAGTGCCTGAGCGTATTTGCCAACTTTGGAAGCCAGAGTTTGGCAAGCTTGTATGCAAAGAAAGAATGTTGTTGATTTCTATTTCAAAGAGCTTAAGATCCTAAAATCACTTTAGTCTCTGACAGTCCAGCTATGAAAGTGACCTCTGCCTGTTGTCCTGTTTCAACTCACATACAAGGCTGCTAATTATAGCGGTGTAAAAGGAGATGAGAGAGATTCTGATTTACCATCTCTGTCCTGCAATCAAAATGAAATCAGGTAGCTTGTGAGAAGTTCATTTATTTACATTCAGGGAATAAAATGCATAGAGTTCAACTTGCTATCATTTTGGTATTGAGGTTTCAGAATACCTGATTCTATTCCAGCGTGTGGTTAAAGAGTAACAAACTATCACATCCAGCCTTTGTTGCCACTAATCTCTCTTTCCATTGGAATTGGTGGGATTTTTTTTTTAATGTGCTTGTGAAGGATTAGCATGCTCTGCTTATTCCACAAGCCACTTATATTTTAGTTTGTTTGCCAGTCCAAACCAAGAAAACTTACTCATGCAGCGTTCCTTATGTGACAGGTTTGGGTCCTATCTGAATTGGAAATTCCTGCATAAGTAGGATAATCAAGAGGATCAATACAGTTTGTTGATGATGACTAGTAGACTAATGGCACAGGGGGTTCTGAAAATCCCATGTGAATGACTGTGTCATACTTGCTTTGCTTGTGAAGACCAAAGTACCACAGAAATGGTTTCCTCTTGTTTGTACCTATTAGCCTATAGAAAGTTGGATCTATTCTAGCATAGACATTCAGCATGTGAATATCAGATATTTATCATATTTGCATATCATTTCATATTTTCACGTATGCAAGACCATTCCAAAGTCAACTACTGCCAGGGATAAACAAACAAGAAGGTAGAAACATATCAGTGTCAAGTAGAGCGAGTGTCAGAATGTCTTAGCTTAAATAATCTATTATTCTGATTACTAAAGGTATATCATGGCTCTGTTTTGGGGGGGACCTCAGACGTAATAGAACCACCTCCTTGCTTTAAAGCGGAATGATAGAGAATAGGTGTGACCTCACTGCAGCAAACAGCTGGTTCAGCTATGTATCTTTTTTGATGGATCTTGGGCTTAGGGGCACTGTGCCTGGGCAACTGGGATGAATGTGTTTGGAGACTGGCTAATGCTAATTGTGTAGTCACCTAAAACAAAAGCTGTATCTCTGTCACCATGACACAGAGGGTGATTTACTAGAGAGTCACTTCTTGCCATGTACAAACACTTGGGAGGTACATTCACATCGAACAGTTGGGGAAGGTGTCAGATCTATTGACACCTGTACTTTATGCAAGCCCAATTTTTTAGAATTCTGTAGAAAGATCAGAACTAATTTCAGAATCTTTTTTTAACAACAGAAATATCCACACTGTAACACAAGAAATGTCACCCAAGCCCTGGGGCATACTACCCCAGTCACGACCAGAAAATAGATAGCCTGGAGTTCAGGACTTTTCTGTCTTTGTGCTTGTGTTAGTTATGCATGAAGAATATCACGGTTTTTGTGTTTCCCTGTACTTTCCAGAGTAAATTCCCACACCAACTCATATGGTTTTTGCAGCACTTGGGTTTTATGCTGTATGCAAATGTACGTCCAGAATTTAGCCTGACAGAACAGCATCATTTGTTTCAGAGCTGTGTGTAGGTGAAGTGTTGTACTAAAACATCCTTTTGTGTTGTGAGTCAGTTCCAGACAGAAATCTCCCTGAAATTCCAACCTGTTGCAGAAGCAAACCCTGCCTGGAGTTTGAGTTTTTTTCAGCACCTTCTCGTAAAGGCTAGGCCAGACAGGTAAATTTTGCATTAGGTGTGGTTTGGTGCACAGAAACCTGTAACACAACCTTGCAAAGCAGTCACAATCTCCAGTTGTGTTCTGTCTGTTCATTTTAAACTCAAAACTCTCCCAACAAACCCTGTATGAAAACCCACTGATACAAACGGAGCAGCCCTCTGAAGAGCTTCCTTTTTCTGGCTCTGCAAACGCTGTTCTTTTCCACATGAAAACAGGCAGCCTTCTGCAGCTGGTTACCCGGGAACTTGAGACCTTCTTCTGAGAAAAGTCTGAGCACTGTTTGCCAGAGCTTTTCTTCCCAATTCTGTTAGGTAGGTTGTGTGCTATCTCAGGGATGCTTCACATCATACATACTGTCAGGTGTAATTAAACTGGCTACTGAAGGAGTAACTTCTTATCACAGTTGCATAAAGGCTGCCTAGGATTTGGAGAGCACCATGGCAATAAAGCTAGTCCAACCATGCCACTAAGTGATAAAAAAGTTGGGATCTGCTGGGCCGCTTGAGGAAAGACCACCTGCTTTCAACTGAATCACTTGGTTTCACAGAAATTTACTTGTGCTAGGAGGAGAGAGGGAGGAGTGTTATTCAGAGCGATTTATAGGAAAGAACTGCATGCTTTCAGAGTCAAAGATTTTGCTCTTTTGTTTTTGTTTTTGTTTTTTTGTTTATTCAACAGAGCTCCTGAAATCATACTGGGTTTACCATTCTGTGAAGCTATTGACATGTGGTCACTGGGCTGTGTGATAGCTGAGCTGTTTCTAGGCTGGCCTCTGTATCCAGGAGCATCTGAGTATGATCAGGTGAGAGCGTGTGGCGGATTTGGGGATGATCAAATGAAATCACGATCTGTGTCTGGACCCTCTGAACCCAAATTTCATCTAGTATAAATCGCTGTTGTCTGTCATCTTAAGTTAATTTTCTCTCTGTGGTATTCCTGTTGCCTGTCTCTCTCCCTTGTACAGGAGAGCACAGAGTTGTGTGTGTTTTAACTCAAGTTGAATGTAGTCATCCAATATATAGAGTCAATTTACAGTTAACCCCCTGTCTTCCAAACCCAAAAACTGTTGAAATACCTTCCAGTCAAAACAGAAGTGAGGTGTCTGTCCTGACTTGAAACGCCCTCTATAATTTCACCATGAGGGGAGTTTTTCCATGTAGAGACAGAGCAAGCCTATCATTCCTGTCCTGTTAATACCTACAGCAGCCCTCATTTTTAATGCAAAGTGTGGGCCCCAAGCTGTCTCTGAAATACAAGGGCAAGAGTCTGAAAAGGCATCTTGAACTAATTAGTTCTTTCTGTGCATACTTAGCATTATTACCTGGGCTAGTCAGTTGCCTATAAAAGGACAAAAGGTCTATATGAGATGTTTTCCGAGAGTAGCTTTTCCACTGTGGTTTTTATGGTAGTATCTTGTTACAATGCTTGGTATAGTTTTCCTTATATGTGGAAATTTATATTTTCCTTTATGTGATTAAAATACATGAAAATACATGAAAACTTACTAAATTTGAAAACTTACTTGTGTTGTATCTTCCCAGCGCTGTAAATTTCCAAAGGAAACAGAGTGGTACCTTAATGAGCAGGATGAGTTAGAAAATAACTGAGGTACAGCATGGTGGTTTCCTTGCAGACTGAGTTTTGTGTAATTCTGAGAACCTTATCTCGTCATGTAGGTGGGTGGGGAGGAGGTGCTTTTTTCCATTGCTTAATAGGCAGGGTTTTGCAGTCCTTTGTGAGGCAGCATGAGGTGTGACTTCATGTGGTTGATTTTGATATTGGAATTGCCCTTGAAAAATACATACTACATGCTTTCACATTTTCTGAGATTCTTCAACAGCAAGTAAAAGCTCAGGCAGACCTTGAGAGGACCTCTCCAGGAATGAGTTCATGGGTTGGGATGGGATTTACAATTATTTTTTGAACACCCTTTGGCTGTAAAGCAAGAGTTAATGTCTCATAAAAATTATCTGAACGGTTGTGTAAACAAACAAATACAAAAAATACTCACCTGCAGACACTTCACATCTATGCTGGCATAAATGAAAAGCAAGTCAACAAATTCATATGTATCACAAGCTATAACAGTGAGTTAAGTGCCTTGCAGTGTTCAGCTGTTTTGGCACAGTGGAATAGCAGTAGTTTTGCAAATAAGAAATGAGACATGCTAAAGGACCTGTAATTGATAATGCAAACAAAGCCTAGTTACCTTAACACGGTGTTTCCAGTCCTTGTTTTATAAATCAGACTTATTAGGGATTTTTTTCTTAAACTCTTAAATAGACTCCTTTGAAGGGAGAGTCATGACAAGGGCGGTGTCACATTTCTCACCCTGCATCTTGAGAGCAAATTAGCAATTGGGCAACATTTGGAATATTTTTAAAAGTTTATTATTATGTTTTTTCGTAACTTGCTATTTTCTTTCCATTTGAACCTACCTTTTTATTTGTTAGCTCTTTACCAGTGTCTTACTGATACCGTCACAACTATTCAGGTGCATTTTGCAAAATTCTGAGCCATTTTTTTGTTACGTGTAAAGTATATTAAATGTTTTTTAGGATGTAAGAATCTGATTGTACTAGAGGTTTGGTCTTGCTTTCTTGATCAGTGAGAGCTTTGCCATGACATTATTCTCAAATTGTGTGCCCAGAGTATATGTAGCCAGTCACAGCAATGTTGCTTGGATGCTTATGCCCTTAATTATATATACACATACATGATAACTTCTGTGGTATTTTTTCTCAAAATGTGTACTTCTTACATTGCTGATATTAAACTATTTGTGTTACTTCATCCATGTCTCAAAAGCTTACAGTCTGGTCATATATTTGGGTAAAAAATATTTCCATAAAATAAGAATTATGTATTTAAACTCTGAAATTTCTGTGGATAATATGATTTTAAAAGTTAAGTGTCCTTATAAATACTTGAGATAGTCTCTTTAATTTTCTGTTATTTGGTCATTCTTTATTTACAGGTCATTTTCCATTCTTTGTGGACAAACCTAGCTGATAATTACTTCATTAGCTATGAGTTCTTTGTATTGGGAGTCCTAATTCTTTTAATTTTCTTTCTTAGATTCGTTATATTTCACAAACTCAAGGCCTTCCAGCGGAGTATCTTCTCAGTGCAGGAACGAAAACAAGCAGGTTTTTTAACAGAGATCCAAATTTGGGATACCCACTGTGGAGGCTAAAGGTTTGTCTGTCTGTTTAATTCCCGACTCTGTTTTCATAGAATCATAGAATAGTTTGGGTTGAAAGGGACCTTTAAAGGTCATCTAGTCCAGCCCCTGCAATGAGCAGGGACATCTTTAACTAGATCAGGTTGCTCAGAGTCCCGTCCAGCCTGATTTAGTTAAAGACGTCCCTGCTCCTGTCATTGTTTTGTTCATTGAGGACTTGATATAAATTCACACTTAGTTTTAGTGTGCTGTGAAAGCATTCTGAGTGAAGACTGGATTTGAAATGCCATGCAAACATAGCTGACTTGTGTATTTCATTTCAGAAACTGTACAGACTGCTTGGTACTCATCTAACAATAGCAGCTGTGCATGATAGTACCAGCAAAGAGTGGGTGTTAAAGTAATTGAGATAATGGTTACTTATTATGGCCTGCTCAGTCTTGAAGTATGTCATCTTGTTGTCATCTCCTGACAATACAAAGAGTAAAATAGGGAGTATTTCATGATGGTGTTTGTTAGTTTAACAGAAATCTATTTCTGTATTGGTAGAGGACAGGAAGGAATCAGATGTATACTTCATTTGCCTTTAAAGCTGAGCAGCAAAAGGAAGGGGATTTTGCCTTTCTTCTTTGTGAAAGAGGGATTTAAAATATTTATAGCCTCTTCTCTTCCTAAATCAGAAATATTCAGTTCTTCTGGTATTAGCACTACCTAATGAAGCCTTGAAATGAAGTCATCCTGTTGTTAATTCAGTTTTGCAATGAATGATTGTTCTAGTTAAGGGAATGAGAACCCATGGCTGTTTTGGTTTGGCCTGCTGCAATGCGATTTGTCTTAAAACTGGCAAAAGATTACCTGCCTTGGCTCTTTTCTTGCTGCTTTTTCTTTATTGATATGTGGTCTCTCCATGTATATTAACAAATGCTTCCTTTTCTAGACCCCAGAAGAACATGAGTTGGAGACAGGAATAAAATCAAAAGAAGCTCGGAAATATATATTCAACTGTTTGGATGATATGGCGCAGGTGTGTGGAGATCTTGTAACACACAGATAACTACCATAGAATCTTTGGGTTGGAAGGGACCTTTTAAAGTCATCTAATCCAACATCCCTGCAATGAGCAGGGACACCTTCAACTAGGTCAGGTTGCTCAGAGCCCCGTCCAACGTGACCTGGGATGTTTCCAGGGATGAGGTATCTACTACCTCTCTGGGCAGCCTGGGACAGGGTTTCACCACCCTCATTGTGAAAAATTTCTTCCTTCTATCTAGTTGAAATCTGCCCTCTTTTAGTTTAAAACCATTACCCCTTGTCCTGTCACTACAGGCCCTGCTAAAAAGTCTGTCACCATCTTTCTTAGAAGCTCCCTTTAGGTACTGGCAGGCTGCAATAAGGTCTCCCTGGAGCATTCTGTTCTCCAGGCTGAACACTCCAGCTCTCACAGCCTGCCCTGATAGGAGAGGTGTTCCATCCCTCAGATCATTTTTGTGGCCTCTGGCCCGGCTCCAACAGGTCCATGTCTTTCCTGTGCTGAGGGCTCCAGAGCTGGACACCGGACTCCAGCTGGGGTCTCCCCAGAGCGGGGCAGAGGGGCAGAATCCCCTCCCTCGACCTGCTGGCCACGTTTCTTTGTATGCAGCCCAGGACACAGTTGGCCTTCTGGGCTGTGAGCGCACATTGCTGGCTCCTGTCCAGCTTTCCATCCACCAGTACCCCCAAGTCCTTCTTGGCAGGGCTGCTCTCGATCCCCCAGCCTGTATTGATACCAGGGGTTGCCCCAACCCATGTGCAGGACCCTACATTTGGCCTTGTTGAACCTCATGAGGTTTACACAGGCCCATTCCTCGAGCTTGTAGAGCTTGTAATTAATCACATTCATTACATAACATTATTCGTATGTCTAGAAATGAGGCTCCTGTGCCGGAGCAGTGCTTTTCCACTTGCTGTTGAGAACACGCATGTAGGTTTGCCATGGTGCCAATTTGCATCAGAAATCACTCTATTAAAGACTGTCAAATGTTAATTATGAAGCTGTTAAAAATTTCTTGTTTTTTCTTACACCTTGAACCAGTAAATGTGACAAGCGTGCTTAGCCTGTTATCACTAGAAGTAGTCAAGCAGTAGGAAAGCTAAGCCCCTCCAGATGCATTTGTAGGATTACAAAGCCTCTTGGGCTTTGGAAATATTGACAGGAACTATGTTTTATTTTTTCAGTCTATTTTCAGAGGTCAAATGAAGGAATATCTGAGTGCTTTTAATATCATGAGGCCTTGAATCTTAAATATATTGGTCTCAATTTTCTATTGCTTTTGTACCTGTATCATCATTTTACATCTGTATACAGAATGTAGAGTCTTGCCATTCTGATTTGCTAGCCCCTTGTAGCCTCACACAAAAAAGGATGGCATATTGCCAGGCAGCGGAGAACGAAGCCAGGTTGATATCTGTTGAACAAGCCAACTTCATGTTGACGTGAGAATTCCATGTGCAAGTTTTGACTTCCTTTTATAGAATGAACGAGGGAAAGGTAGTGTGTTAGCACTGTAGTACCTAAAATTAAGCTGGCTAAGAGACAGAAATGCTTAATAAATATTTCTGCATGATGTGAAATTTCTGAATTGTTAGGTAGCAATTAATTTGATGTTTGTGTGAACTACTCTTATTTTATTTTCAAGGTGAATATGTCTACAGACTTAGAAGGGACTGACATGTTGGCAGAGAAGGCTGACCGAAGGGAATATATTGATTTGTTGAAGAAAATGTTGACAATTGATGCAGATAAGAGAATTACTCCACTGAAGACTTTGAACCATCCATTTGTTACAATGACACATCTGCTGGATTTTCCACACAGTAATCAGTAGGCTTCCTTAGATTTCTTGTTTTGTTTCAGGAGGGCTTATTGGAATCACAGAATAGCACTTTTCTGCTTTCTGTCAGTGCTGTTTTCTGCAGTTTCTGGCTGATCTGGAAATAGTAATGGCATGTATAAGGAATGGAATGTTCATAAGCTTCCTTTTCATGTTCTAGGACATTCTTTGTTGGTTTAAAAAAAAAAAAAACTTAAACTTGAAGGCATGTACATAAAGTTGGGAATCTGTCATGTCTCTCGTGCTGTTTTTACATATCTGATATTTTCCTTCTGTCATTCTGTTTCAGCGTGAAATCTTGCTTTCAGAATATGGAGATCTGCAAACGAAGAGTTAATATGTATGATACAGTCAATCAGATTAAGAGCCCATTCACGACTCATGTTGCTCCTAATACAAGCACAAATCTGACAATGAGCTTTAACAACCAGCTCAATACAGTACACAATCAGGTATAGTATCTTTTAGATGTTTTATACTAATCAAGCAAATGGAGTAGTCTAATTTTGTGCCTTCAGGCCAAATCCTGTTCTGAAAAATACTATATTTAAATTGCTTCCCAGAATTTGTAGTCTTGTCTTGAAATTTAATTTTCCAAAAGTCAGGCCAAGGAAGTCTCATTACTTCACCTAATCGTATTTGCCTGTCAGTTCAGCAACATAAGTAAAGTTGGTGCAATTCATGTTTTTTCTCCTATGTTGTCTTATGCCTTTTTACCGGAAATCTTTTCCTGGTGCTTACCTTTATAGTATAATACTGATGGTTCCTGTTGTTTGTTTTATAACAAGTACAAGTGATAAAGCTGATTTACTTTTCTTTCCCTTTTTTTACTTTACTCCTGCTGCTACTCTTTCCCTGGCAAACTCGGACGTCTCACTGATAAACTATCAGTCTGCTCTGTATCCATCATCTGCAGCACCAGTTGCAGGAGTGGCACAACAGAGTGTTTCCTTGCAACCTGGAACCACCCAGATCTGCACGCAGACTGACCCATTCCAGCAAACATTCATTGTTTGTCCCCCTGCTTTTCAGAGTAAGCAGAAAACCCCTGTGTATGTACTGTGGTTTCAGTTAGGTAGAAATGAGAAATTGTAATTTGCACTAAATTGAGAAAGTACAGAAGACCACTGTGCATGTCACACAGTGCTCTTGCATCAGATGTAAGTGCAGAATCAGGTCTAACGTGTAGACAATTTGGTTCTCTTCCAGGTCATACTTCATGCTTGAACAGGTGACAGTATCTTGCCCGCCTAGGTTGCAGTCTTCATCTGGTGGCTCAACCAGTTTTTCCCCCCAAACTGAACACAACAGCATTCCACAGAAAGCAGTGAACAGAGGAGCCAGACCTATCTGAAAATAAGAGAGTGTTGTGCTATGTTTTGTATGCCAGGAGTGAATATCTGGTCTTTGAGTCTCTGTTCTCAAGTACTGATGCGGCTATGTAGTTTGCAAGCAGCAAATTATCACAGGTTGCAAATAAGTGAGGTTAGCGCAAGCATAACTCTTAATTCTGAGAGTTCTCTATGGTTATATCTGGATTGTGTTAGTATGGGGGCTTATATATGAAGTGGGAACTGATAGTGTAAGGTTTGAACTTCGACTCAAGCAACATAGAATTAGATGTCTGTGTTCTCTGTTTCTGAACACAAGACTTCAACAGAGCCAAGCTTTTGAGGACTGGTTGTCCATCATTGCCCTTTGGCACACCAGGACTGCAGAAGTATTTATTTCAGCTGGTGTTTTATTAGCACGCTTTTGTCAAAGGGAACAGCTTTTCTTTCTCTTCAGCTGACCCTGTCTCCTGCCCTTACCTGGTAGGAATTTGATTTTGGAAAGAAACTAAAAAACAAAAGAATAATAAAGCAGCTTAGTGGTGATGTATTCTTGTCCTCCACAGCTGGACTTCAAGCAACTACAAAGCATTCTGGGTTCCCCGTGAGGATGGAGAATGCTGTCCCAATTGTACCACAAGCACCTGCAGCGCAGCCACTGCAGATCCAGTCTGGAGTTCTCACACAGGTAACAAACAAACAAACAAAACCAAAAAAACCCCATAGAGTTAACTGGAATTCCTACCACCATCCAGGAGAACCTGACTGCCCCTCTGGTGTTGGGGTGAATGCAGGGGGTTCTTGGAACACTTTGAAAGGTTAAATGCAGATCGCTTCTAAGACAGTGTTTTCTTGTTTTGTTTTGTTTTTCCAGAATATTTAAAGTCTAAACTATTTGATGTCATGTGCCTCCCTGGTTTTAGGAGTTTGATTTAGTAATGGGAATAAGTATGTCGTTTTCAGCTGCTAAAAAAAAGGCTGAGTTTTTTCTCAGGTGTACACTGCTTTAAAGGTAGTGATGTATGTTTTTGCCTACACTTTAACAATGTGGCAGCAAACTTCAGAATAAATAATTTCTGTGAGAAGTGAGATCCCAGTAAACAGAAGTGGCAACACAGATTACTCATGTTAAAATTTCATCTTTAAATCAACGATATTATTTCTGAATCCTTCTCAGTTAGTTACATTGTTAGTGTGAATCAATGTGTAGTGATGACATACCTATTTGTTGTTTGCAGTTTAAACAGTATGTGATAGCAAAATTCACAAATTCTAAAAAATGGTATTTTGAACATCAGTAATGTGTCGTAAATTAAAACAATTATTTCCAAAAAATAATGCTTTAATATGTAGCGAGTGCCCAGTGATTCACAGGTTTTATTCACTGAAAAATTGTAATTGCCTTTATAATTAAGTGCACTTTTATATATTGCATAATTTTAGTTTCTGCTGACATGAACACATACTTTATTAGTTTTACTGTCCAGGCAGTGTATTCTACTTACTGACATACTTGTAGAGGAGTAATTTTTAGATTGTTCAGGCCAAATAATTTTGGTGGCATTCTGTGATCTCTGGTTTGTTTAGCATAATTATACAAGTAACTGTATCGAAAAAGCAGAATACACTAGAAGGAGGCCCACCTGAATCCAAACTCTGCTCTTCCTGAGATTGCAAATTGTACACTAAGAATCTAGTTTTAATTAGACATTTGATGGACTAATATGTGTCTTGGTAGTTTCATCACAGATAACTTTGCTCTTTCATGATACAAAAGACCTGTCATGCCTTCTATTAAATCCTTTAGTTTATCTTTTTCCAGGAGTACTGTATGTGAATTTGGAGGCACAATAGTAAATGCTGTGTCCTGCTAGGGGTGCAGTTTGTGTTACGGCTTAGTGCAGTATATGTAGTGTAACTTGCTCTCTGGGACACAGTGAAGTATCAATAGTTGAACACTATATCTCATTTTTACTTTTTAACTGTGTCATTGGAGAGATCCTGTTCCCAAATTCCCTGTTCCTTGTGTTCCCCTCAGGGAACTGCTTAGAGGAACATGCTGGAGGGACTGGGTGTTGGTTTCACTGCATCCATTACAATTCTGGAGTCTGCTCAAGCACCGTAGAATGCCAGTGAGGTGAAACCTTTTCTGGCCCTATTGCTGAACCCACTTATCCTGCCTCAGTACATGTGTTTCACTCACTGCCTGATCTACATTTCAGGGAAGCTGTACACCACTAATGGTAGCAACTCTTCATCCTCAAGTAGCCACCATCACGCCGCAGTATGCGGTCCCCTTTACTCTGAACTGCGCAGCCGGCCGGCCAGCGCTAGTAGAACAGACGGCTGCAGTACTGGTAATTGCCTCCCTTGATTGTGTTCACTAACTGAGTTTTTGTTTTAACTTAGACTTGCAGAGGGCATGGAAGCATGTGCCATCTTGTGGCTGTGTTCTTGCTACATCTTAATGTCTTGTTGTTTTCCTCCCCAACATTGCTGAAGCACTGTCTGACTCTGACGTTTAGTGTGGCTCTGTAAAGAATCCAGATCCATTGACTATTACTTTTCACTAGCCTAGTATTATAAAGCTCTTCTAAGCTATACTGTAGAAGAGTTACAATTGTTCTTGTTCTTCACTTACTATCCTGTCTTTGCCTTTTGATTGTTGAATATAAAGGAATCAGTCTTTAGCTTGACTCTGCTACAGGTACCTGGATGGCCAGAATTTGAACTACTTGGCAAGTTAGCTACATATTTTGTTTTCAACATGTGTAAAGCTGCTTTGCATGTAGAAATGTTTCAGGTCACTGAGCACAGGCTAAAATCTCTAATGATAGCAAATTCTTTAATGTATTGCTTTAGCAGTCGATTTCTCTTAACCTCTGTTGAACATTGACAGTTTTCTGGCCTTCTGTTATTTATAGACAATCACAGGTAGCTTGCTTCATCCAGATAAAGGCACCGTACTTCACAGATACTTTCAGTTCATATGTATTTCTTGGTTGAAATTAAAGGTGAGCTCTAGTATCCATAGTGGCAATAGCTAGCTTTTAGGCTATTTGGAATAATTTTTAAAAAGGATGGGGAAGGGAATAAACACACTGTTAAGAAGCATATGTTTTCAAAATTGTCCTCTTCTGTATTCATTTGGCACCTGCATGAGAACAACTTTGCAAGTGCCACGAAGAAGTCATTGTAAAACTCCAGAATCAGATCAGTGAAGCTTATGAAAACATTGCAGTGCACTTAAGTGCTGGTATCCTCACATGTCTTTCAAAGCACATTCCATTATGTGAACCATGTTGTTTCTTGTGGCTTTGAAGTGGTAGTTTGAGTGTCATTTTCTTCCGAGAGGGAGACCTATGCTGAAGTGGAATTTGCTCGACTCATACCTGTACTGAAATTACAACCCACTCACTTGAGTTCTTCTGAACCAAGTTAACTGCTCCCTGTTTCTGAGGAGGGGAAGGCAGGAGAGCAGGGTTCTCCTGGGTCACAGCTCTGAGCTAACAGACCCAGGGACGTATCTCCTTTCCTCCTCATGATTTTTGATTGCTGAAAGGCTGCAATCTGGGCTCTGAAAACAGCAAGGGCTGACTGTTGCAGAGCTTGGAACACAAGTGAGTTCAGTGATGTTTTCAAAAATGTATTTGGGCTTTTGATTCAACAGGCAAATTCTATTCTCCTGTGTATGTGCAGTGGACTTGACGTTCAACTCCTCTGTACAGCAGTGGAGATCAGAGCCAGCTGTCTCCAGACTATGAGCCTGGATTCTGAGTTTCTCTGGAGGACTTACCGTTTCTGTTTGGATTCTGGGAGACTTTGGTGTGAATTTTCTCACCTTTAGTGCTTCTGACACTTCTCCCTTGCTGCTTCCCCTGAGTTTGCATTAGCCATTTGCTAAGCTTTGCATATTTTTGTCCTTCCTCTGTCAAAACAGTTCGTCGCTTGGAAGGCCCGATTTCTGCCTCTCATTGGGAATTTATATCTTGCTGTATTAAACTCTCTGCTTTGTCTTGTGCAGGTGTTGGCTTTTGGAAAGACGCATGGTGTGACTTTTAACATATTTCTCTTTTTTTTTTTTTTTTAATATTATTACTCTGCTTATGTTGGCAGAGGTTTTAGCAGTTCTCTGCTTTGAAGGCTTCTTGTTTGGAACCAGTATTTGTAATAAGTGGATCTGTTACTTGCAGAAATACTTTATTGAAAACAGCAGGTATTTGCAGTTTAAACTGCAAGAGAGAGTGCCATGTATTTTCAAAATCTTAGAAATACTGTACTGCCAAATTTATTTTGGTTTTTGTTTGTGTGTGTTTTCCAGAAAAAAATGCATTTTGTCAATTTGGACAGGAACATTGATAATATTAATGAATTGAAAATATTTTCATGTATTTCCCTTGTAACTAAATGTTTCTCTCTGTGTGGCTTTTCTTAAATACTTCTGTTGAGGTGGGGAGAATTTCCACAATAACAGTCTCAGCTCTCTCAATGTGAGCCCTGTAAGGCAGGAAAACAGAAAGGACCAAATTGGCTTCATATTTTGGAATCCTCCAGCAGAGCAGTGTGCATAAACTTACACACAGAAACAGTCCTGAACACTCATGCTGCATCTGGCAGTACAATACCTGGCTGCATTCTGCAGTACAATATTAACAGACTTTTCCCCAGGTGACATCTGTGATACAAAAGGTTAGCAAAGTGTCAGGGGAAGTTTGTTTCTCTGGTTTTCTTCTTCTCTTACTGTACTGAGACCTTTTGAGAAAGTGCAATGATGTGCCGTTATCTCTGCAAGCTAACAATCTACACAAGTGCATTTATTGCTTGGAACAAATCTCTCTCTCTCTCCCCTCTTCTCCCCCCACTGATAGGAACTGAGGTCTAGTGAACCTGTGTATTTGTTTGTTGTTTTGCAGCAGGCCTGGCCTGGGGGAACACAGCAGATACTGCTTCCTTCCACCTGGCAGCAGCTCCCAGGGGTTGCTTTGCACAACTCTGTTCAGCCAGCGGCTGTGATTCCGGAGACGATCGGCAGCAGCCAGCAGTTAGCTGACTGGAGGTAGGGATTCCACAGGGTCCAACTCTGTGCTGAATGGAAATACGTGCCATCGCAGTACTGCCTGCAGTGCACAGAATTTCTTCCTTCCCTTCAAAATCACACAGGGGCTCGGTGCAGCTTGCAGTGCCTGCAGGGTAGTCATGGGATTTGGGTCTTTTTATTTTTTTCTACCCCAGGAATGCACATGCCCATGGAAATCAGTATAGCACTCTCGTGCAACAACCATCACTACTGACCAACCATGTGACATTAGCTGCAGCGCAGCCTCTGAATGTTGGAGTTGCTCATGTTGTTAGGCAGCAGCAAAGCAGCAATGTTCCAGCAAAGAAGAACAAGCAGCCAGCACCAAGCGCAGCCAAGTAAGGCTTCCTTTCCCAGCCCTAGAAAGACTGTGGGTGTGTTTGTGGAGGTTGCCTTTATGGTGTGAAAAACTGGTCTTATGATCACAGAGGCACTGTCTGTGTAACTTCTTAGTGTGCTACAGTTGCTTTTAAAGATGTCTTGGAAAAAGTCTCTGTACTGTAGTCACTGATAAAAGTCGTATTACTGAGAGTGCAAGGAACGTGGTTGACCAAGTGCTTGACTGTACTGGTCAAAGCAGGTTTTACACATTCAGGGTGTGTTGGTGGCATAGCAACACAAGTGACAGAATTGACATCTGTCTAACAAGGGGTAGCAGGTTTCTGGCAGTGTTCAGATTAACCAGTCCTGTTCGGAGCATCACTGAGCGCGCTGGTCCCTTCCCAGATGCGTTCTATGGTGCTCTCCTGTATGAGTGTCTGAGATTCTCTTTGTGTATTTCAAGATATTTCTTCTTGTATGTGTGCTCCAGCCTGCTGGAGCCTGGCTCTTCTTAATGCTGGTGCTAGTTTGCCCCAGCCTGCGGACATGTAGCTGAATACTGCTTTAATTTTCCTTTAGGCCCAGCTCAACTCTAGAGACTGTGCCCTCCCAAGTTTACTCACTCATTGGGAGCAGTCCTCTACGCTCCACCTCCTCCTCTTCCAACGTGCTCGTCCCAGTGCAGGAGCAGCACCAGCCCATTGTGATCCCAGACACTCCAAGCCCACCGGTCAGTGTCATCACTATTCGCAGCGACACTGATGAGGAAGAGGACAGCAAATACAAACCTGCCAGGTAGGAAGTTCATTTAGGCAGCCAGTAGCGATTTGTCCTGAGGTCAGCCTATCAAGCAGAGTCGAGAAAACTACATGCAAAGCCCTGGCTATGCTAAGAAGCAGTGCATAAGACAGGAAATTTTGCATGATGTCTGCTGTGCTGTTTGTATCTCTAGTTAATCAGAATTTCATCTGACGAAGGGAGGGTATGAGAATCCAGGGGGAGATCTCCTGTATCTTGTAGGAAAAGCTAGAATGTTGCCCATTTGTGTTGTGTTTTGTTTTGTTTTCCCCCCCTGCAGTTTGGGTATGAAGCAGCGATCCAATGTCATCAGCTATGTTACTGTTAATGACTCCCCTGATTCCGACTCCTCCCTGAACAGCCCCTATGCCACAGACCCACTTTCCTCTCTCAGGAGTACAGGCGGTGCCCTGGAGCTGCCGAGTAGAGGAGCGGCTGACAGCTCCAGCTCTCGGACTATCATTGTGCCGCCATTGAAAACACAACTCAATGACTGCATTGTAGCTACCCAAGCTTCAGGTAGGTATGCTTTCATAGGTTACTATGCTCAGTAATTTTTGCTGAGGCTGAGATGCCCTCTTACCCCTGACAGCTTTGTCCTCACAGTTTTGGACTATCTATATTGGATCTTCATCAGCTTTAGTTTCCACATGTGCTGTTCTGAGAGTGCAAGCCTTGGTATGTTTTGTTTCAGTGATAGATTTACCTGTCGTACATGTTGTCTGCATTTAGAACAACCTGTAAAGATTCCCGATGTCGTACAATTTGTTGTACAATCAGATTTTAAATCGTAATTGAAGAAAAGGCTCTGTTACGGAAATAGCCCCTGTGCATTCTTTGGTTACCTAAGCTGGTCATCACAGTGCATAGCGTGTGAGAGGGAAGAATGGACTAAGCTTTTGCAATCTTTTCAGGCATCCTGAGCAGCACCAGTAAGACCAAGCCAGTGGCCTCTGTGAGTGGGCAGTCATCAGGATGCTGTATAACACCTACTGGGTACCGCTCACATCGCGTTGTAACAAATGGTGCGCAGCCTCTCAATCTCAGCCAGGTAAGCACTGTGTGACTTTTGCTGACCTTTGAACATGGTGCTTTAGAATTGCTTTAGAAACACTATGCTGTATGGCAGAGAGAATGACTTGACTGAAAGAGGATCAAACAAACGTCATTAATTCTTTGAAGCTGATTCTTTCCTGTGTCTGTATAGGGTAGGATAAACTCTGTAGGGAGTAGAGGTGAAGCTTCTCAAGGCAAAGAATTTGTTCCTCTGTCAGAGGGCAGGAGAAGGAAGCACGGCTATGTCCATATTCTTTCTTTGTACTCCTAGTCACACCTGTCTTGCAGTGAGTCAGTCTTGATGTTCGGGTGGGAGACCAACAGCAGGATCCAGCTGTTTTATTAGTGGCATTGAAGGCACTCAACAGTATGAGAAGATTCTTTTGTTCCTTACCCTCCTTCTCTAGATCTCACAGATCTCCAACCAGGAGATTAAGGCTGGACTTTGCCTCTCAAACTAGCAATTAGTACCTGACTTCCCTTGAAACTTTCAGAGATTGGTTTTGCTTTGATTTGTGTCACTACTGTTGATCTTTGAGTCAAGCTGTAGTAGCCTTTCCGAAGAGAGGAAGCGTTACACCTCCAGTTCGTTTCTGGCATGGGGACAAGACAGGCCTTGTCATGCTAAAATGGGCAGCCCTGCTGCCACTCTCAGTGAGGTGTGGAAGAATAAATGTGTGAGGAGTTCAAGGGCTGGGTCAGTCTTAGGACCTGCCTGTACTTGTACAGCTGTGTACTGTGGTACCACAGGTGTTGCAATTTGATCCTGTTGTAGAGGAAAAGTATAACCTTTGTCTCAGTGGAACTGCAATAACCCTTCTTAAATTTATGTGAGGGTTTCACAGAGCTGGGAAGGGAGGATCTGCAGAAGTGTCAGTCCTGCAGCTAGAACAGATGTGTCAATTGGGAGGCTCTGCTGACCCTTCCTTCCTCACGTCCTGTCCACTGCACTTTTCCCTGAGGACAGGCACTAACCTTATTTACTTCTTCTCCCTGCAGAACCAGCAAACAACAGTGCTGGCCTCACAGGAGAGAAGTGGAAATGCTGTCCCACGTAGGCAGCAAGCTTATGTGGCACCCCTCACGTCAACTATTTCTCAGGCGCCCTACACGTTTCAGCACAGCAGCCCAGTGCATCCCCACCTGGCAGCAGCAACAGCAAACGCACACCTGTCCAGCCAGCCACATATGTACACTTATGCTCCAACCACTGCTGCAACACTGGGCTCCACCACCTCCATCGCCCACCTCTTCTCCCCTCAGGGCTCTTCACGGCACACCACGTACGCTGCCCACCCTAGCACACTTGTCCACCAGGTCCCTGTGAGTGTTGGTCCAAGTCTGCTGACTTCTGCAAATGTTCCACCTGCCCAGTACCAACACCAGTTTGCTCCCCAGTCCTATATCGGTGCTTCCAGAGGATCTGCTATTTACACTGGATATCCGCTGAGCCCTACAAAGATCAACCAGTACTCATACTTGTAGTTCCTAGTAAAGCACTGTCCTGCAATAGGCCTGAGAGATTGGAGAAGGATTTCAGGTGAATCTTTACCTGGTAATGACTGCCTGGTTTTTGTTTCTCCTCGATCTGGTTGTATGTTGTTCAGAAATGTCTCTAGTGAGTTCAGTCACTAACTGAGCAGCATGCTTTGTTACCAGTACAAAGATCACTAATTAAGTTTTTAAAATTTTACTTACTTTTTATAGATGCTTTTAAAAAGTTCATGGTCACGTTTATTTAAAATTTTTCTGTTGTGCTAATCAAAAGGGGAAAGAAAATCAGTGTTTTGGAAGACAGATCCTGATGACTTTTTTAACTTGTATAACTTAATAAGACTAGCAGATTATATTTTAGCAGCTTGCACAAATCCATATTGCCACTAAAAATGTAATGCGTGTTTATCTCATGTTGCTGGGGCAGTTTTAAAATCAAGTTTAACATTTTAACATTTGTTCTCTAATTCACTTTGTCTATAAGAAATTGCTGGTTCTGGAAAAGCCATTACCTCGCCATATATGTTACTGTCAAATTTTTTTTGTTTACTTTTCTGCTTTGTTTAAGGACTGGTAAAGGCAGCTGCCGTGTACTAGCGACGATATATATTCAGGAGTCTGCGTAAACCCTGAAATCTTTTGTTTTCTTGAAAATTCTGTCTCTCCATAACACAGCTGAATTTTTAGTGCATTCATTGCAGAATTCTTCTAAGTTTTTCAAACTGTATTCAAGATCTCACTGTGTAACAGAACTCAGCAGCTTTGTCAGGATGCTGTAGTCTCCAGTTGAGAATAAATAGTGCAGCATTGCTCTAAAATTTGGTTTCTGCAGCTTATTAGATACTGGCCCTATTACGGAGCTGGATTCCTTCACAGAAGCACAGGGCTTTTCTTTGTTCTGTTTTTCTTAATAATTTTCCTCACATGATTCATTTAGGAGGGAGTTGAATTTGAAA
The DNA here is from genome assembly GCF_000687285.1 of Phaethon lepturus. NCBI lineage: Eukaryota > Metazoa > Chordata > Aves > Phaethontiformes > Phaethontidae > Phaethon > Phaethon lepturus. Next base: position 4,428 of record NW_010561089.1, on the reverse strand, counting down.
TACAATGAAACATCACTGTATCGATGTGTACAGCTTTTTATACTCCTGTGTGCGTATCCTCCTGGATATGTCAACAGCTACTTTAAAGCGCTCTTAATAAGACTTGTATACAGTAAATGCATGTAGGAATTGGGGGGCGGGCGGGGGAAGAGAAAGAAAAAGAAAAAAAGAAAAAAAAATCCAGATTTTAAAGTTTATTACTGAATTTAAAACTATTTTAGAAGTTTTGTATTGGTGGTGTTTTAATATTTTACATAAAATGAAATATGTACATATTGATTAGAAAAATATAACAAGCAAAACTTCCTGCTAACCCCAAATGTTCTGTCTTTGTAATCAAAATGTGTAGTGATTATACTTGAACTCTGTACTTAGTGTTTGTCTAATTCTTAAACGTTCCTGGGGATGGAATTGATGTATCCTTTGTATTTAAACCAAAATGAATTGATTCATGTTGGAATGTATGTGATATAATGCAATGGTTAGAGCTCATCACTGTAGCACTGAGAGAGGAGTAGAGCTTCGTGAGAGAAAAGGATACCTTCTGATTTGTTTTGCACAGGTATGTGTGATGAAGAGTTGTTTGGTGTGTCCCCTTATTGTAGTGCCTTAAATGATGATGTAGTGTGACTAGAGTTTACAGTGAGCTTGCCTTATGAGGGACCAGCAAGCCCCCGTCGAATTGAAGCAATTCACTAAGCTTATCACAGCAAGAACAGCAGTATGTTGCATAGGTGCATTGTTCTCAGTTTTAATGCTATCATAAAAAGCTACGTTTTTGTTCAGAGCAAAGCGATGTTTCCTTAAAGCTTTTCCTTGAAATGGCACATGTACTGTTAGATGTCTGTCAGTGCATTTCGAATAGGGTAGTGCTGGGAATGCATTGGAATGTTTAGTCTAATATTGCAGAAGTGATTAAATATGTGCAATCACTTTTCATTAGATTAGTATGGTGTTACCTTCCCCCACGTTAATAGCAGACATTTCTTGTAAAATATTGCTAGCTTGGTGATAGAATATTTATACCAAAGAGAGCCTGCTGTAAGCACATAATACCATTAAAAAGTTTTATAATGCTACTGCAAATGTGGAGTTGTTGGGAAGGTTTGTCAGCTGTAGCCCTAGTTAGTGTTCAGAGGAAATACTCATTTTGGATAATCAGTGCAGTTTTTAACCTACACTTTGTTTTCTTGGGTCCCTCGTACTAGGAATTATTTCTCATCAGTGCATAGATTAAGTATCTTGTCCAAATGGATGATAAACTGGCTTGAGTGGTCATATTACTGCAGCAATAAGAGGTTTTGGTAACCTTGAATCCCAGTTTATGTTCCGTCCCAGTGGAAGAGAGGCCAGTTCTCTGACTGGTATGTGACAAGTGCAAGAGTCATTTCTGAAATTCCACATTATTGATAGAAGAAAGTCTGGACTGACCTGAAATTGGTGAACTGTTAAAGGTTTGGCATCTCTTTTGACAGAGGGATCAAGGACTTGGGAACTGGACAGTAGTATTAGCGACATTGTTGTTCAGTGTATTTTTAGTCAGAGCACTTCTGTAAGTGTGCAGATAACCAGCCAATCTTGCTATGCCACATCACTGGTGTAAACGATGCTATTTGTTGCTGTAGGCACTTTCTTACTTTCTTCCATATTCCATTGCTTGTGTTCAGTACTTGCCTTGAGATACCTCTTTGGTACAGAGTTGTGCCTTTCCATCGGAAGGCAAAACAAGCTCCAATTCCTGTGTTTCAGGAAAATTTTACTCCCTGTTTCACAAACAGTAAAGTGTTTTCCGTGAAGTCCTAACAGGAAAAAAAGACCTCTAGCAAAATCTGCTCATAGTTTTGAGAACTTGCCTGCTTCTCCCACAAAAAGCAGATTAAACCTGATCAAAAGTATTCACAAAGCATGGTGTCATCTTTTCCACTGTCCAGGTTTCCAAAAGTATTGGAACAAGGAGGACGAGATGGAAATTACATTGGTAAAATGAAACGTATTCCATTTAAAACAAGTTGTCGATTACCCAGAAATTTCTGTGATATACAGCATAAACCAAGCAAACAACCCCATCTCAGCAGGGCTAGATTTTCATCTTGGCGCTGGCTTCACAAATGTGGCAGATCCTGGTCTGGCCCCAGTATGTGTTGCCCAATTTAAGTATATTATAGTCTGCTCTAAGGAGATACATCCCTTCTTCCCATGCATATCCAGCCTTCAAATTAGGTTAAAGAATTGACACTCCCCTTATTGTCAGAGCCACTACACATTTTGTATTAAAAAAAAAAAAAAAAGAGCTATCTCTGGATAGAAATTGGAGTCCTTTAATTATTTTAAAACTAGTTTGGGATTCACCTTTTGAATATTTGATAACCGTGGTCCCATCTAGAGTCTGTGTGATTCTTGAACTGTTAAATCAGTTGTTCCTATTACCTGACCTGTATTTGCAGCTGTGATAGCCACTGCAGAGGCAACTTGTGAGGCTTTCCTGCTTAGCACCTAGTTGGTGCGATGCAGTAATTTACCTCTGACTTGGCAATTTATTTTAGTACATGAAACTAAATTGCTTCTAAATGACAGGATTGGCACAGCCCTGCTTTGTTTTTTTATTTAAACTTCTGAATGGTGCCGCATGTCCACATGGTTGTTTGTTGCTAAACTTTATATAATGTGTGATTTCAGATTCAGCTTGAAATATATCTATCTCACTACATGTAGCAGTACATTATATGTAATGTTAGTATTTCTGCTTGAATCCTTGATATTGCAATGGAATTCCTACTTTATTAAATGTATTTGATATGCTAGTTACTGTGTAAAATTTAACTTTCTTTTATGGTTGTGCTTTTCCTTTTTACAAGCCGCTAGATACAGGTAGTTTCTGACAATTACTGATCTATGTTTGTATTGCTGATGTACTTAGGGGGTATGTAAAAATCATTTTAACAAAAGAAATAGATATTTAAAAATTTAATACTAACTATATGGGAAAAGGGTCCATTGTGAAAACATAGTTTATCTTTGGATTCAATGTTTGTCTTTGGTTTTACAAAGTAGCTTGTATTTTAAGTATTTTCTACATAATAAGGTAAAAATGTAGAACAATTGCAATGCATCAATAAAAAGGGTTAATTTTCTGTACTCTATTTATTTGGTCACTTGCTCTATTGATGGAAAATTTGGTGGAAAAGCGGTTTTGGCATGTCCAGGATGAAATATCAGTAGTAACTGTTAAATCGTTTGCCGCTGGCACTGTGGTGCAACTGTACATTCAGCGTTATGCGTGCGATGCGAGATCCTCGCTGCTCGTTTCAGAAGGAAGGCAGTGCATATCACACGGTGCCGG
>NW_010561089.1:393-1057 GCF_000687285.1 Phaethon lepturus | reverse complement strand
GGCCCGGGCTCGAGCAGCCGAGGCAGGACCAGCCCTCGGCGAGCTGTGCCAGCTGGGCAGCTGCTGTGCATGGCTCAGGGGTCCCTCGGGCTCTGCGGCTGTCGGTGGTGCTCCTGGGGGGCAAACTGCGATCGGGACTATCTCCAGTGGGGGGGGGGAAAGCTTTCCCATCACCTTGGTTTATGTTCATAAATGCATTTGACTTCGCATATCTAGCTTAGGTGCTCTAAGAACTGCTGAAGGTGGCTGTGCTGCTCTACAGCCCCCCATTCTGGTCTGGATCCCACTTGGGTTAGATGCTGCTGGGAGGTGCCGAATCTCTCCCTCCCGATCTTGCTAGACACTCGGATGCCTGGGAGGACTTCAGTAGGAGGTGAGGACAGAGTCACTTGCCTTCAAAACGCCCGTAACTGCCTGGGCAGTGATGGGGCAGTGAGCGCAGCGCATGGCTCAGCGTTGTTTGGGCTTCCCCAGGGAGCACTTTGAAAGCCTGCAGGCCAGATGGTGGTGGGAGACTGTCACTGAAGGAGGGCTCGGAGGGCTCTTTTCAGATGTCCTGTCCTCACAGGGCCAGTTGTGGAAGGAAACTGCTGCCGAAGTCCCCTGCCTGGTGCTAGTCCCTGGGTCCTGGGGATGCTCTGCACCCCCCACAGCACCCCAGGCC
>NW_010561089.1:0-362 GCF_000687285.1 Phaethon lepturus | reverse complement strand
CCTCCCCCCCGGCAGCCTGTACGCCAGAAGAAGGGTCCCTGCATTTGCCCAGAAGGGTGTCTGGGGCATATCCGAGGCAATCTGCGGAGTGAGTCCTGCAGGAGCAGGGCAAGAGGCGCAAAAGACCAGTGTCAGCCTGAAACTGCTCCAGCACCGCTGTGGGCTGAGCTCTCCAGAGACGCTCAGTGCCTGGATGGGCTTAGTCAAAGCACCAAAGGGGCGAGCACCCGTCTGCTCAGCACCGCTGACCCAGGAGGCGGGGATGCGCCCGGCCCGCGCGTGAGCTGTGCTTTGCTGGCACCCCGGTCGTCCATCTGTGAGCAACAGCCTGGTGTGAAAGGCACCAGAGAGGTGCTGGGGCC
>NW_010561088.1:24055-25867 GCF_000687285.1 Phaethon lepturus | reverse complement strand
AGGGTCTGGAGGACAAGTCTTATGAGGAGCAGATGAGGGAACTAGGGTTCAGTCTGGGGAAGAGGAGGCTGAGGAGAGACCTCATCGCTCTCTACAACTACCTGAAAGGGAGTTGTGTTGAGGTGGATTTTGGTCTCTTCTGCCACGTAACTAATGACAGAATGAGAGGAAATGGCCTCAAGTTGCACCAGGGGAGGTTTAGATTGGATATTAGGAAAAATTTCTTTACGGAGAGAGTGGTCAAACATTGGAATAGGCTGCCCAGGGAGGGGGGGGAGTCACCATCACCAAAGTATTCAAAAAACATGTGGCCATGACACTTCAGGACATGGTTTAATGGGCATGGTGGTGTTGGTTTGAGGGTTGGACTTGGGGATCTAAAAGATCTTTTCCAACCTTAATGATACTGTGATTCTGTGGGCCCAGAAACTCAATATGCATGTATTAAGTAGCTGCTGGTCATGCACATAATAACAGTTTACAACTTAAGCATGCACAATGAAGATCTTCCATTTGGTCTAAAGTAAACTGTAACTTTCTATTTGATTGCATAGAATTTTTTTATGCCAGAGAGGGGCTGACTCATAGCCAGTAAAGTCAATAATTCCAAAATTGCTGGAAATCATTAGGAAATGACCCCAATTAGTCAATTTCATAATAATTTGTAAGCTGTTCTGAAACAAGTTAAACCTAAAAATTTTCATGATTTTCCTATCTATTCATAAACAGATGTTTTTATGAATTATATGCTTATGCTACAGTTTAGCACATCATTATAGTGAAGTATATAATTAAAAATACAAGACACCACACCACTCAGAATACAAAGAATAATATTTTATATTCTTTTTCTCCAGATTTCTGGTGGAAAAGAGTGGTAAGAACGAACATGAAGTAGCTTGTTTTATTAAAGGCCCTGCAACTGCTCTGGAGAATCTGAAGTGTAAGATAGTCAATGACAGTAGTTCCTTGGTGGTGGATGATTCTGAAGAGCTGGTCAGCAATGTCATCAGTATTGAATGCTCTGATTATAAGAAAACAATCCCTCTCCCTATCAACATTGCAATCCCATTTACTTCATGCTTCAGAGGAAATTATCGAGAGATTATGGTGAAGGTGACTGATGTGAACTTACAATCAAATTACTTAACTCCTATTTGTTTGGAGGGATACCAAGGAAACCATAAGGTTGGTAACCTTTTATCTGTGCATTGTAAAAACATCATTCCAGGTTCCCAGTTAAGCCTCTGTGGAATTATACAAGTAAAGTTGTCGTTATTAAGCCATATTGCACACTACATGGGGTTAAATTGAACTTTTCTTCCTATTTCCTCAAGAACTAATCCTATTTGAAACGTAGTATTTAACAAGGTCCCTTGTTTCACTCATCATGTTAAGGCAAGTGCTTGATACCACAATATTAATGACTGAGTAGTGGTTCATGATTTTTATAAATAAATGTAATATGTTGCATTACTTGGTAAAAGTGAGAACTTAAGAGGAACTGTTTTGCATTCATATCACCAAGAAGTAACGCAATTCTGTGTGTATGAGTCCAAACTCCACCTCAGAGAAACATGGGATAGTTCTTTTTTTTAACTGCTGATGAATTGCATTGGGCCAGATTCATCACCCAGTTTATGAGCTTATTTCATTTCACCTCAGTCATACACTGCGATATTAATGACATTACATGATGACTGGAGATCACAAAATAACTGAGCATACAAGGTGGCAATAATAATTAATTTATTCTCATTTCACACTTTGCTCTATAAATAATGTTGTTTTCTCAAAATGTTGATCCACTGT
>NW_010561088.1:0-24024 GCF_000687285.1 Phaethon lepturus | reverse complement strand
CCTACAATTTACTCTAACCTCACATTCTCTTTGTGCAGGAAACCTTTGCCGAAGTGAAAATTTATCAGCTAGGTGTTTTTTCTGTGTTGTCATGCTTAAAGAAAGAAACATTTACTGTTCCAAAAGTAGGACTCTTACAAAAGCTGAGCGTGGATTCTAGAATCTCTTTCTATTACCCTCCAGAAACGTTCAGTTCTCCAGCAGCCATGCAGTTAAAGGTGAGCTTAAAATAACAGACTTATGGAAGAAGTATTGTGTATCTGATCAGTTCTGAAGCAAGGATGCCAATAATGTTAAAGGGCAACCTGTTCCATTATTAGAAAAAGTGAAAAGCGTTTGCAGCTCCACATCCTGTATACAGAGTAAATGGTTTCCTGTCAACTTTCTTAAAGCCATGTAATATTGTCAGTAGTCAACATTATACCTCTAGCTAAAAAGAAGAACCATCTATCTTTGATATTTCAACAATGACATAAGCATGAAATCAAAACTTCAACTGCTTGACCCAGTGTTTAAGTTAACAAAACAATTTTTCTCACCTGACCTTCATCATTTGTACCAGGCAGTGCAACAGAAGGTTTTGTCACCTCTTAGTCTCATGCTGAGAATAATCTCAAAAATTGCTACAGTTATGTTTCTCCCTTGCTCCATAAAAACTTTGATTCTGAGGTACAGAGCAGCTAAAATGAATAGTGAAAAAATATAGATTTGAAAAATCTTAGGGAATTTTCAAACTCTAAGGGAGCAGGAGTTTCAAAACTTGAACTCAAAGCAGGAACAACACAATCAAAATATTTTAAGATGTAAAGGTTTCAGTTGTTGATGACTTTCAAGCATTTGGTTGTGCATTGTATGAAGTGCTGATACATTGATAGGGTTGTTCCTGGGTTATAGAGAGGAGCCTAAAGCTTCTGTGATAGTCTAATCCAATTCCAAAAGATAAATCAATTTGTGAAAAAATGGTCATGTAAGAGAAGATTTATTCATTTGCAAATTAATTGTACAATTGCTTTCCATATTTAGGTTCAACCCATTGAACCATCATTGGTTTCCACATTGAAAGCAAGACACGATATGTACCACTCAGTGGTATCTACTAGTGCACTGGTTTATGTTCAGCATCCTTCAGCCCAACTGTTTAACAGCTCAGTCACTATTACTTTACCCTGTCCTCCAAATCCAGAAAAAAAACGACAAGGACAGGAGACAGAACATGTGAGAGCCATTAGTGCTACAATAAAGAGGGTTGCTATGGCATACCATCCTTGGTAAGAACAACTTTACTACAAATTCAGCATTTTCAAAACATGAAAATTAATTAATTTTAATAGTTGCTGATGAATAATTTTTTATATTAAAAATGTTAGTTCCTTAATACAGCCTGCTATACTTAGAAACATTGTTAGAAATACTAGAGCGAATCCCCACAATTCTCATGCTACAGCTTCACTGGGAAAATTAGTATAGCATTTGATGTATAATCTTTAAATATGCTGACCACTGCTAAATGCTGTGTTTCTAGCAGGAATCAGGATGAAAAATTCATGGGTTTTTTTCTCCAAGAAATGTTAAGCCTTTTTCATCAAAGCCAAACGTTGAACATAGAGAATGACCACCTCTCAAAGCTGCTGTGATCATTGTTTTATCAGTTGATGGCTTGGCTACCTTGGCCTTTGAATTTTCTGGTCTTTAGTTCTACACATTCTAATGGCTACCTGAGTCAAAATTTATGAAACAACAGTTTGGAGTAGGTCACTTTTGTGGTAACTGCCACACTAGATTAAAGACCAGATTTTTTCCAAAACACTTACCAAAAAGTTTCTAAAATTTAGACCTTTTGGAATGTCTTTAAAAAGCATTAAAACATGGAAATTCCTAAAAAATTCTAGATTTCAGTTGTTAACTGGCAGTTCAACGAAATTTATCCATCATGCACATGAGAATATGCATAAAACATATTGGTGAGAAAAAGGCCAAAACTGACCTCATCTATTTTGACAGTCAGTTTTTATCATCTCATGCAGGAAAAAAATCAGTCTGAACTTACCATGTGATGTCCTTCCAGTTCTGCTACCATGGACAACTCCAGATTCAGAAAGTCTTACTGGGATTTCTTGGTAGGGAGTAGCTTAGGACAAGAGTCAGCTTTGAAGTACTTCTACTTTAGATCATTGAAGAATTAGCTCATTCCTACTGTACTAAACATTATCTTTTTCAAAATTAATGTACATATATCATGGTTTAACTCCAGCCAGCAACTAAGCACTATACAGCTGCTTGCTCGCTCTTCTCCAGTGGGATGTAGGAGAGAATCTGAAGAGTGAAAGTGAGAAAACCTATGAGTTGAGATAAAAAGCAGTTTAATAATTGAAATAAATTTAAACATAATATAAAAATTGTAACAAAAAGGAGAATAACAAAAAGAGAGAGAAAAAAACAACAAGAAAGACAAGTGATGCAAATGAAAAAAACCCCAATTGCTCACCACCAACCAACTGATGCCCAGCTGGTCACCAAGCAGTGGCCCACCAGCCAATTTTCCCCATAGTTTTTATGCTGAGCATGACATCATATGGTATCAAATATCCCTTTGATCAGTTGGCATCTGCTGTCCCAGCTGAGTCTTCTTCCAGCTTTTTGTGTGTCCCCAGCCTACTCACTGGTGGGGCTGTATGAGGAGCAGAAAAGGCCTTGCCTCTGTGTAAGTGCTGCTCAGCAATAACTAAAACATCCCTGAATTATCAATACTGTTTCCAGCACAAATCCAAAACACAGCCTCATACTAGCTACTATGAAGAAAATTTACTCTATCACAGCCAAAACCAGCAGGACATGCCAAGATTATAATTATCTCAAAAATAAGCAAGGTACAGATGGAGAAGGCAGACAGTGTGCTAGCTTCCATTTCTGAAAAACTTATCCAATGATGTTTTAAAGAAGTTACACTCACACTGATCTCTTAGACTATACATACACCTTTATCGCAAACTTCAGATTTGGGAAGGGTGCCAATGTCAGTTTATAGGAGATTCAAATTTAATTTCCTGTACCAGAAGCATTTCATTGTGTGGCAGTACCCTCATGGCATCTGTCTGTTCTTAATATAAGTTTAAAAGTGTCATAGCACTTCAGATTCTCAGTCAAAGCATATCCATGAAAAGACCATGGCTTGATTGCTTATTTCTATGTAAATTCCTTAGAAAATGATGCCAACATTTTTCTTTATTTGCATAAAGGCTGAGGCTGTAGGCTTGAGTAATGCTTAGGATGTCCTGTCTGGAGTATTTTCTTTTTTGGATTGTACATAGGGTGTGCATTTGAGGTGAATGGGTTATTCACATCTAGTTTTTAAAAATTGATAAGGAGAGGTGTGTGTGAGAGGAGAAGTATGTACTTCTGTAAAAAGAAAAAACTCAAGTTTCATTGGTTAGGATAAATTAGACAGAGCATGTCATGGCACAGTTGCTTGATTCTGAGTATTAAGCAGTATCAACAAGATATCAAAGTAATCACTTGATATGAAGAGAAGCTACTTTTATTTTCTCTATTGAACAAGATAATCGATAGCAGTCATGTCCTATTTTCTAAACTCCTTTGAGGTTATTGAGCAATATTTGCTTCCAGAAGAAAAGGTGGGTTGTGGTTTTTTTCCAGATATCAACTTCTAGAGAAGCTAGATCTTGATGAATGACTCAAAGTCAATCCATAATAATGACTGTGCTTGATATTAAAAGATAGATTAAACTAGATTCATTTAGATAGCAATCATTGTTACTCTCCCCCCACTTCCTGGAGAACTGGAAAAAAAAATGTCTCAACAATTCTATCACTTACATACTCTGGAGTATAGTTACAGATGTAGATTTTCAGTAAGGTGGGAAAAAAACATGTAGTCATCAAGGAAAGTAGAAGGGAAAGCACAGCTACAAATGCAAGCTTACTCTTTCTGCAGGATCTGTTTTTTATTGTATTTTTTCCTATAATTCCTTGGCTTTCCAGGGCTGTGAGTGCTTCTGTGAGAAAAAATGGGGAGAATCCCAGTGATTCTTTGAAATTATTGGGTCACAGAAACAAAGAAGAGGGATGGAAAGTATTTGATGATGTTATCATCCAGAATGCACGGAATGGGCTTGTATCATTTGAAATAAATGAACATTTAGAAAGGTAATGTATCAATAATTTAATAAAATTTTATTTGCTAAAATATTTAATTCCAAATATATTGATCCATGGAAATTAGTAGAGTTAAGAATCATCCACTATTTAATGATTAACTTGCCATCATATCTTTCTTCCAACCTGTGGTATAAGATCATTTAGATTTGTCACTCATAATTACAGAAAGTATAAATTTGTTTAAATATTTTTTCATCTATAGACTGTACACAATGTAATCGATACAAAACTTGAATCAGAAAATGCTGATATTAACCTTAATTTGAAAATGTAATCTAGCTCTACAAAACCATAATATTTTTTGGAACTTCTTATTAAGAAATATTCTCTTACTTTCATCTCAAATTCATATGTATTTGAATTCATAGATACAGATTCAATGTACTCTACACTAACAGAAGGCAGTAAATTTCCACCCTTTCATGGGTTGGAAACAAGAATGAAAAGGAGGTAGCAAAGGGTCCATTGGAGACTGAGCTCTATGTTATTTTGCATAATAAATTGTTAGCAGTTGATAAAATGATTTAAGATAGAGCTATTTATTTTCTTGCCTTTTTTTTTTTTTAATACAGCTTTGTTGTCGTTCGCCTTTCATTCCTCTTGGAAAATGTATATCTTCTCCTCTTCGCTCAGGCTCTGGAAGAAGCTGTTTGTAGCACAATGGCTAATGTCATACTGTATAGGAAAAGAGAAAACCCATATAAAATACTAGTTTTGCTATCTCCATCCAAAGAATTGACCTGTGAACTTCAAAGTCTCCATGAGGAGGGCTACTTTGGTCCCCCAGAACCTACACAGCAGTTCCCATTAAGAGAAGGAGAGCAGATCCATTTTAGATTTAGAGGCAATATTTGTGCTTCAGGTAAGGTAATTAATACATACATCTGGATGAACATTATCAATCACCTCAACGGTTCAGAAATACTGTATGTGAACATTAGTAGATTGTGGTTAGTCAGAGCACATTTAGTTATTTCAGTGTTTTATTTCTTGTAAATGATAGGCGTGTGGAACTACATGGGAAACTGCTCTAACTGAAAAATAAAATGTACTTGATGAACAAGATTCTGAGCAACCTGCTCTAGGTGACCCTGCTTTGAGCAGCGGGGTTGGACAAGATGATCTTCAGAGATGTTTTTGAATTTCTGCCATTCTGTGAAACCTGGTCCCTCAGAAATGGCTGATATCTTTTATTTCAAAATGGCAGGATTCCATCAATGGCTTTTTAATATAAAGATTATTTTATAGGAATTAAACAAATTCCAAAAAAAAAAGAAACAATCTGCTATTTTGTCTGTGTAAATTCACTTAAAGTGAGTGAGACTAAACACCAAAATCCAGGGCATAATGTTGCTTTTTGTTAATTGCACTATGAATTGGGGTGATAAGAGAGAGTTGTTATGCTGTTTCCATTACCAGCCTCGAAAATGCCTTGCAGTGGCTGCCACCATTCAGAGATTTGGTTAAAGGGAAAAGAGACAAGAAGCCTCAGAATAATTGTCACCCAAAATCACATATAGTCCTTTCTATCAGTTTTGGTCCTCTGAATATTTTGTACATAAACTCCCACTGAAAACTCTGTTTACCCTAAAGAAAAGATTATTCTTCAGAAAGAGAGGTCTCTAGCCCCCCCAAGAAATGCCTGCTCATATATGCAAAGGTTAGTTTGCATAGAGTTACCAATCAAAATGGAATTACAAATCCTAAAAATGCACCTACCCCTCCATTCTTTTTGTTGTTACAGATAGACAGATCTCCATCATGAATAACCATAAAGCATATACTTCTAATTGCGTTCAAAACACCATTTTCTTTTTATTTCTCTCTGTGTTATGTACTTTATCCCCTTCTGTCTTCCTTACTTTTCAACTTGTAGCACAGCCTTCACCACTTACTCTTATGCCAACAGTTCAGGGGCTAAGACAGTTAACTAGGAAGACATTTTTACTACTGAAGCAGGCTGGCAGGAATGTTTGAACATCAGATGTTCAATATAAAGTAATAATGATGATAAAGAACAACTGAATGTTATGTAATTAGTTTTATTTGACTCACCTCAATGAATTATTTTAGATGCCACACATCTAAATACAGTGTAAAAAATTTTTTTTTATTTTTATTTGGCTTGCAGAGAATGGAAAAGATTTTGGAAAAGCATACAGGCTGATTTTTCATTCACAAAGAAAACCCAGGCTGGAGCTTGAAATTAAAGAAGTGGATGAATTTGGTAACCACAGCTCACCTCATTACAAAGGAACAGCAGTTTTTTATAAAATTACCAGAGAGATGATAACCAAGGAATTGGAACAACGCTTGCCATATGGTGACTACCAACACCAGTCTCCACTGTGTAAACTAGCACTAACATTACCAAAGGTGGGTTTCTCACTTGATAATGTTAGAGATCTTTCCTTTTTTTCCCTTACCATATATTTATTAGGCAAAAGGATCTTGGTATGTTTTTTGCTTTACAGATATGCCTAGGAGTCACTGATGGAGAAGTTCTGATCTATCAGCAATGTATAAACACCCTCATAATTTCTCTTAGCATGTGGGAGGGACCCTCATCCAAGCATGAACATAGAAAAAATGTTTAGCAGAAGTTTTTCACCCAGTTGCTGTCCCCAGATGGTATGGCCCTGAGAAGTTATTACTTAAGTTTCAGTTATATACGTCTTGTATCCTTGTCTAGGAGTGCAGAATTGCAAATTGTAGGAGCATTAAATGGTTCATGTAACCTGTCTTTCTCCTATCACCTGATTTTTCTATTATGCCTGATAAGCCTCTACAATACAGCCATGTGGGCAATTATCTCAATCTCTGGTGAAAGCTATTCCTACATAAATTAATCTCTAATACTCCTGCAATGAAATCTCATTGTAATCTTTTCAAAGAGCCTAGGTATAAGCTCCCTATAATTGTATAAAAAGCTGCCACTAGATTACTGCTATCAAATTTGCATAAATTTTAATATAAGAATATGTACAGTAACCCTTGGTCTAAATCTCTTCTGACAAGCAGTAGCGTCTCTCTTTTTTTGAATTGAATTGACTTCACTCTTCCTTAAGGTATCACCTGCAAATATATCTTTTATTTCATAAACATACCTCTTGATTTCTCTCTCATCTCCATTCTCCCAAGTTTTTACTTAAAATCTTCTTCACTTAACTGTTCTTAATTCTTAAGGGGAGATCTTTTTTAGTGACAAGCTCCATAAGTTTTCTTTTGAGAATCACACGCTTTCAAGCACTTTGTTTTTCCACAGGGCTAGCATTCCATGCGCAGTATTCACAGAGAGGGAAATACAAACTCTTGAGGTCCAGTGGGATGATAAAAAATAAAATAAAATAAAATCTGTGGCATACCCTAGACATCAGTTATTTTTCTTCCATCTCCCTGTCTAGTTTCCATCCAGTTCTTCCACTTTATTTAATCTTACTGCATAATAAGATTTAAAGGATTGAACTGCATTTGTATTAAACCACAAGGGTAATTATCAAGGGTCTTAGTTTTGGGTTGGCATATATGTTCTATTGCTATACATATTAGTCCTTAAATGTTCTATTCAGACTTTTCAAAATATTCAAATTTTCAAATATTTCTGACTACTCCTTTTATCCTACTAGATTTAAGGCCATGTTTCCTCTTTCCCAATGTGGCAGAGATCTTGGAGTCTGGTCAGTCTGTGTAAGTGTGTAAGGATATATAATATATGTGGGTACACACCAGCACTCAGGCAGCCTACTCATTTAAACGGAAATAAACAGAGGATAACATCACCATTGCTGGTAAATTGTAAATATTATTAGAAATTAAGTCAAACCTCAGGAATTGTGATTTGGGAATATTGGGTTATTTGGGGAATATTTTCTCTATAACTATTTTTTAGTAGTGGTTCTACTTCTAAATTAATCAGTCCAAGCACAGAGGACACAAGTTTGATGCAGAAAAAGTCTGCTTAGAGAGACAGAGTTATTATATCATTTCAGAAAATCACTGTTGCAGCATCTTGCAAATAATTTTTCTTTTGCTTCTGGTAAATATATTTTAAGAGGTGCATTTCAAAGGAGTCCGAATCTTTGTTAAATGCAAATATGAGGCCAAAAAAAAGCAATCAAAATGCTTGAAAGCATTTGCATATTGATAGCTTTTTCATTACGTGATTTGTATTTTCTGTCTTGCACAGAATGAAATACCTCTCTGTACAATGAAGAATAGTATCAAAATATCATCTTCCCTTATGTTGCAAGTCATCTTAGTACATAACATTTTATACTTTGCTATAGTTAGTGAACCCTGATACTTTTTGATCTATCTGGGATAGATATCTTGGGCCTGATGGGATCCACCCGAGAGTACTGAGAGAGCTGGCGGAGGAGCTTGCCAGGCCACTCTCCATCATTTTTCAGCAGTCCTGGTTAACAGGGGAGGTCCCAGAAGACTGGAGGCTTGCCAATGTGACGCCAGTCTACAAGAAAGGCCGGAAGGAGGATCCTGGGAACTACAGGCCTGTCAGCCTGACCTCTGTACCGGGGAAGATTATGGAGCGGTTGGTCTTGAGAGTGCTCACAGGGCACCTGCAGGACAACCAAGGGATCAGGCCCAGCCAGCATGGGTTCATGAAAGGCAGGTCCTGCTTGACCAACCTCCTTCTATGACCAGGTGACCCATCTGGTGGATGAGGGAAAGACTGTGGACGACGTCTACCTGGACAACGTTGTCGTCCTGGCCTGTATCAGGAATAGTGTGGCCAGCAGGAGTAGGGAAGTGTTTGTGCCCCTGTACTCGGCACTGGTGAGGCCACACCTTGAATCCTGTGTTCAGTTTTGGGCCCCTCACTACAAGAAGGACATTGAGGTGCTGGAGCGTGTCCAGAGAAGGGCAACGAAGCTGGTGAGGGGTCTGGAGCACAAGTCTTATGAGGAGCGGCTGAGGGAACTGGGGTTGTTTAGCCTGGAGAAGAGGAGGCTGAGAGGAGACCTCATCGCTCTCTACAACTCCCTGAAAGGGGGTTGTGGCGACGAGGGTGTTGGCCTCTTCTCCCAAGTAACTAGTGATAGGACAAGAGGAAATGGCCTCAAGTTGCACCAGGGGAGGTTTAGATTGGATATTAGGAAAAATTTCTTCACTGAGAGGGTGGTCAGGCATTGGAACAGGCTGCCCAGGGAGGTGGTGGAGTCGCCATCTCTGGAGGGGTTCAAGAAACGTGTGGATGTGGCGCTTCAGGACATGGTTTAGGCGACATGGTGGCGCTGGATTAATGGTTGGACTTGATGATCTTGAAGGTCCTTTCCAACCTAGTGTTTCTATGATTTCTGTGATTTCTGTGATTTCTGTGATCTTCCATCCATCCAGCGTAATAATTTAAAATTGATGCCTTAATTCATTTTTTTGAGAGAAGAAATATTCCTTAATAATTAGCTAGTTCAGTTATAATGTTTTTGAAGAGTTATAAAACATTAATGAAGCTGATTATTTTACTTTAGTGAATAATTAGTAAAATAAATACAATATAGCTTACTGTTAGTATACAAATACATAAGGCAAATGGGAATTTTACCCACACCACTGTCTGGTGGTATATAACATTCACTAACACAAGGTTACGATGTTGTTCACTGTTTTGTTCTTCATACCCTGTTCCAGCCAAGTAAATCTTGAATTCCATAATGACCAAACTCACATAAATTTTAAGAACAAAAAATGTCGTCTTTTGGCTTGTTTGCTGGCTGAAAGATAGGGGGAAAAAAGTAGGAAAAAGTGGTTTGTTTTCTCAAGGGAAGACGATTACTAGTAAAGTCCCACATGGATCCATGTTAACATGCTAACATCAGAAAGTTTTGAATAATTAAGTGAAAAGTCTGATGACAGTACAAAATATTCAGAGTACTAAAGTTGTCTGTGAAGAATCACAGAATATGATGGTACTGAGCAACCAGAAAATAAACTAGATAATTTACATGCCGATAAGTGTGTTGTTGGGATGGAAGTACATATCTAATTTTATACCGATAGACTCCAAATTGCCTATTACCACTCAAGATAAAAATCTTTGGTCATTTGCTCTATGAAAACTTCCAAAACACTCACCAGCAAATAAAAAGGTAAGCAGAATGTTCCAAATTATTCGAGAACAAAAATGAAAGCAAGATTATGCAATATATCTATGAGGCATCCACATCATGACTGCACTCTGCAGTTCAGGTCGCAGAACTCAGAGGATTTGGAAGAGGAAAGAAAGAAGATGATCAGAAACATGGCGTTGTTCTAGGTACATTGACAGTACATAGACAGTACATTGATGAAAACAGTTCAGGCAGTTTCAACAGAAGTTGAAATTTTGCATACACTTATGAATATTATGGAGGAACTGAAAAAGGAGTTATTATATCATCTTTCACAGGACAGAACAATGATATTGGTAAGTGGTAGGTGTAACTAGTAATATAAAAGAACATATATTTACATACAAAAAATAATCAAAAGATGAACTCATTTTCACAGGATATTTGCAACAGTTAAAAATGTGTTTGAGCTAGAAAAGGAGTTGACTAGAAGAGAGACAGAACCATATATTAAACTTAATGATCTAGATGCAACTAAGTGCCAGAGCAATGAAAAGGAAATTCTAATTACTTACTATATCTTACTATGTGTTCTAAAATTATTAACAATGATAAAAGCACTGACAGTAAAAATTAACATAAGAACTTTTATCCCGTTTTTACTCTCCATAATCTGATCAATATATTCGAGTCAGATATATCTTCACATTTAGGTGGGCTTTCTAATGATTAAGAGAAATAGAAGGAAATAGTTAAAATTGGATGAGAAAGCACAGTTATGGAGAAATCAAATGCACTAATTATACAACCAACTACACCAGCCATCTGTCAAATGCAACTGCTATTTACCACTTCATTAAACTACAGGTCTTGCATTAATGTTCATATAATATGAACCGAGACTGGCACTGTCCATGATTAGTCATATGCTGATGCTATTAATATATATTGCCAAAGCACCGAGACTCATCTGACCACTTTCATGTGCGTAGACATACACTCAAGCAATGTTTCTTCAATTTTGCTAGTTTCTACCACATGTGTACTACTACAGTACAGCAATTAAGCTGCCACAAATCTCACAAGTATATCAAAACATAAAGCTGTGTTCATTATCTGACCTATTGGTAATGCCATGTTGTTTACAGTATTGCTTACACTAACACAGCTGCCTAGAGAATTCCAGTTGTCACAGTAAGGCTCTTACATCTTAATTGTGAATTAGTTGACTTTAAGTTGTAACGTTTTTGATGGACTTCTCACTTGATCCCAGTATGCTGGGGGAGCCTTGCATGGTCTGGGAATAAAATCCCCAAAATAGCAGTAAATGCAGGGCAAGAACAACAAAGGCTATTTACATTTCTACTGCTTTGTTGAGTTAATAAATATCTTAAGTTTAGTTTAACAATGTTAACGGATTAGGCTTAATACACATGAGACCAGAAACACTCAGTGTTGCCATTAACAATAGCAATTTTCTCCACAAAATGAAATGAAGTTTTGGCTTTTGTTGTTGTTGTTGTTGTTTGCCAGATGATAAAGTTAAAACCATCCACACAGTGCCTGGTTTTGGTTATGATAAAGACATATGGAATCTTTTTAAGGCAATCAATCTGACTACATTTTCACTCATTTCTGTGAAATTCCCACCTAAATTTATCTTGAATGGTGGAGAGAAGACAGTAACTATATGGATTATAAGCCATTTTTATATGTATGTTCCCACATTATCCACTATCTTACAAATATATTTCTGACAGTGGTGAAAGCAGGGTTTGTTTACTTTCTATGCAACCATTTAAATCAGTTTCTAGTTTAAACATTCTACACTTGTACAAAAGCAGCTGATCTTCACTAACGATTCCTATTTATGGAGCTTTCATTTCCTCAGCATTAGAAAACACTGGTTGGTCAAACTTGTTATTTTCAACACAAGTTAAATAGACTAGATCAGGTTCTGACATCAAGGTATGTGTGTGCATATCAGTAATACTTCTACTGATTTCAAAGCAGTTGTATTTATGTGAAACTGAGCTAAAGAGTTTGAAAGCTTAATTTCTCGTTTTCTCTCTGTCCTGTTTGATATGCTAGTGGAGTCTGCTCATGTCTGAGAGGTCCATTTGACAGAGCACTTCTGGCTGAAATCAGAGTGCTTTGCAAAAAGACATTGTTGTAATACATACAAGCATTATCAAATTACTATTCTGCTGAAGTTTTATGTCTAATGACTGTCTAACAGCAAAATAGCATGTGATCCTCTGCTTCAGAAAGGCAGCTGCTTAGCTAATTGAAAGGCCTTACAGACTAGAAAACTGCTTTGACCGCTAAGAGTATTTTACTTACGCTGTCAACCAGAACAGTGGGGCTACATGCCAGTGCAGCTGAACTGTGGGTGAATTTAGCGCTTCACCACAGATATTTAATCTTTAAAGGCAGATTTAATGTTTTAGATCTAATGCATTGTATATTATTACACTATTTCTAGACAATACTCATTTTTAATTCTTATCATTTTTTACTACTATTTTAATGTTAAGTAGCATAAAGTGGTTCAGATTAAAGTCAATGCATGGGTAATTGAGTTCATCTACAATAACTTTGAAAATCTCATACAGACCTTTGAGGTGCTAAATTCTCGTTAATGAATGAAAATAAGTTTAAATACAAATGTATAATTAAACAAAGCCAAAGAAAGCTGTCTTGGAAGAAAAACAATGCCCCCTTCTGGAAGAGCTTTATATCCCTTTTATTTTGAGGGATTGTTTTAGCCATGTTATGCCATCTTCACGCTAGGGCACATCCAGTGACAGAATTGCTGTAGAAGCACCCAAGACGAGGCGGATTCAGATATCAAGATGAGTACAGCACAGGATGGTTTTGCACTGCCGAGCAGTGCATACTGTGTGCATCCTGTGCATGCTGAAACTCCCTACCAAGATGACTGAGTGCAGGCCTGATGAAAAGTTGTTAAATTCACGGGTTAATAGGTAACAGTGATGATTATATTGACCTTTTGGATGTGTAGCTCAGTACATATGAAACACTCCAAATAGCATACAGTATATAAAATCTGTATTATAAAAGTATTTAAGGCAAGCTCAGCAAGGCTTAGTATGCCTAGCAGGAAAAGGGGAGTAATTTAGCCAGAGTTTCATGCTCTGAATTCACAAATGGAAAAAAGAAGCTCAGCGAATAAAACTGGAGCAAGTTTCACAGGGAAAGCTGTGCATAAACAGCCAGGTAATACAACTAAATGTGTGTGACAAAAGTAACATGGGCCCTAAAAGTGGACAATTACAGCTTTTAACAAGAAAAGAACTGAACTTCACTTGATACAAATTAATCTCTCCTTCTGCTCAGTGCTTATGTAATTTCTTGTTCTACATGGAGTAGGAAATAACAGTAAAGCCCACAGGCCTTTCCTCTTTCTCAGTCATATGGAAAAAGGACAAAGTTTTGTTTGGTTTTTTTTTGCCAGTATTCAAAGGAAGAGAGGAGGATCTCTGTACTTTCTAATGAACTTGTCCTTTGAATTCTGATTATTATTAGTGATTTATAATTAAAAGTTGAACTCTGTAAAATTAATAACTACAGCTACAAACATAGTACAATTTCTAGACCTAACAATAGCTGCTGCATACCTAGAAACTCTTATTTTCCTCGAAACAGTATGGTATGCACACAGTTATAACAAGAACACAGGCACAGCAAGGCAAAGTTAATGCATTATTCAAAATTAGAATCTATTTCATGTACACAGGTTCCATACAGATTTTCTATACACTCAATTTCTAAACACCAGTCATGACATAATGCTACTGATCAAACATTTATAAAATTGCATAAATTATTAACTTTTTAATAAGGTGCAATAAACATCCATTTGGTGTAAATGTACTTACGTTAATTATTTTAATAGCTGTATACTGATCTTTACCTGCTGATGGTGTTAACTGTGTTAACTGGTTTTTAATAATGACACAATCCTCTGTGTAGGTAGGACCCATCTTAAATGCTGATTTACTACAATCCACCCCAATGTCCTATATCTCATCCTTTACTCATTTAGTCATTTCTCTTTCCTCAACACATTTTCTCTGATAGCATGAAAAGTTGATCAACCGTCCACGAAGCACAAAAAGAATTTCTTCTGATTCATCGGGTAAGAACACATACATAATATATTAATATCAATAAAAATAATAGTTATATTTGCTATTTACCTTAATTAAATGCCAAGATTTGTTTCAGCTGTAACTGACATTTTAAAACGCTATATTCATGAACCAAAGTAGTGTTAAAAGATATTAAAAGAAAAATAAAATTACCTGTTTACCAGGAAATGCAAAAGCTCTTGTGTGATAATGTTGTGGTGGGATGCTTGAGCACCATATGATTTTCTGTATAAGGAGATTCAGTTTGTACTGGGAAGCTCTGGTATAAGTTGTGTATCAGTCATAAGAAATGCCCAAATCCTTTTATTTTATGCTAGATTTCCCCATGCAGTTCCAAAAGTTATAGATCATTGCTGAATCTATTCTTGACTAAACTAACTTGATGTCTCAGTGCAGTTACTAAAAATTACATTAGAAATAAGAAGTGATGATGTTTTCATTGAAGTAAAAACCAAACTATATTTAGTTGGGGAGTTTACCCACTGAGCCTCCAGCTTTAGAAAGCTTTTCAAAAGGAAGAAAGATTTACATAGCAGAATAATAATGCTCTTAATTTACTAATTTTTGCCCTTCAGAAGCCCTGTGGGACAACTTGTTATATTGGCTTGCAGAAGAACTTGCAGAAGATAATACATCATTGCTTGCTTTACGCTTACCTGTTCGGCAGAGCGTACTTCAGCTTGTTAGGCTGAAGTGCCCTGATGATTTAACACAACAGATCTATGAGCTGCTTTGCTGCTGGAAAAAGACCCTTCCAAGGTCAGCTGATAAACAGCAGCTCCTGTCTCGCTATTTGCGGAAGAGTGGCAGAAGTGATCTTTCAGAGGAACTTCGTTTTAAGTGGCAAAATAAAGTGTTCACTTGATGGAATCACTGGCAGCTAACAGCCCTATTTCTCTTTGTTGTTGAAAGGTGTGAATATTTCTATGATATCTTTGGATGAAAAAGTGACAGAGATACCAGTCAGGGACCAGACTGCTTATTTATTTGTTACTCTGCAACCTCCGTACTAAAGCAAAGTATAATAGCAATGTCTTTCCTTGCTAAAAATGAATATTTCTCCTGTGGAAAAGTGAGATATTGAAAATACAGGTATGAAGGATTATCAACTGGTCTGTATAGGTTTCTAAGGACTTTACTTGTTTCCACATACCATACCCAATGGACATAGAATCATATTTCTACTTACTTTAAACACTAGGAATTATTTACTATACTTTATACACTTTATACAAAATCTTATGAATCGTTCCATGACATATAGATTACTCTACATCTAGTAATAATAGATGCCAGGTTCGTCAGAGGAAAGCATAATAGATCATTATAAAGAACAGACAGAGGAAATTTCTTACTTTAAGGTTTGTTAGTAATTAATCCTGACTTTTATATTCTCAGTGAATGTTTTTTATCCTTGTGAATGTCATAGCAGATTTCAGTGTTACCACATAAGAATATCTAATCTGTTTCCAGAATTTACCAGGTTTGTTACCTCACTTTTATCTATCTATCTATCTGGTAATGGGGTTTTTCAGGTTACCATCAAATTTGGAAAAAGGAGTATTTCTTCATATAAGTTTTAAAATGTAGTGCTTTGAAATGTCATTCATTATACTGGGTTCTTGTATTGAAGGTACAGATAGTAAACCAGGTGTATTTCTGTCATTCCTTAGCCATGTGTATTAACCTCTAAAAACTAATTTCTTTCCAGAATGCTAAGTAAGACTAACCTAGTTTTTAAAAGTCAGAGCAATAGCAGAGTTGGACTTTTATAACTGTGTTTCTACTGAAATAATATTCTAATTGATGGTCTTCTGTTAGTTGCTCCTATATTGCAATGCACCCCGTAGGACACACCACAAATTTATCCAAAACCAAACTTTGACATTTCTGTTAAAGTCTCCACGTAGCTGGCAAGTGCCAGTGAATCACATAATTCTGGGACAAAACTGACTACTTGGTATTTACGCATACAAATATCAGTTTGTGACTACACAGGCTGTCACATCTGTGTGGTTTCCCTACTGCTCTAGCAAAGTGCAATATATGAAGTTCTTTCAAGTCCACCTGTGCATACTTATTTTTCAGTTAACGTTTTTCTTCTGGATTCAATGCACCATTTATTTTCCTCTTTCACCCCCCCCAATAATATCGTATAAACTTTAAATATTAATCTAAATATGAAAGGTATTAATCTAAATTTTTTTAATCTTTAGGCTACTTAGAATCCCTGCGTGTCTTGCTGAAAAATCTTAATTGTGATACACATTGCTAGTCTGGATATTTTATTTTCAGAAGTCATATATTTGCAACATTTCCAAATTACTACTATAAATAAGAAAATTACATTGCAAAAGAAAAGATAAATAGGAATGAATTAGTTTAATTTGTCTATTCAGTAATGTCTCACCCTGTAGGATTATCAGTTTTTAATTGTAAAGACAGAATATATGAGGAACTTAACCCCTTCACTGTGACATAACCATCCTTTCCTTTTAATTTTTTTTTCTGTAAAGATGTTTTTTAAATGTAAACTGGCTTCTTATTAGCAGAAAACATTATCAAACTTTTCTCAGTGCCCTAACACATTTTGTCATCAGATCTTTTGTCTTCAGTGCCTTCTCTTTAGGAATGGATATTCCACTGCAGGCTCAGCAGATACTGTCACAATGTGCGTATATTATGATCATGCTTCAGTGTATGATGGTACTACAAATAATACTGGAAATGTTGCAAAAATTTGCTAATTTTTCCATCTAAATTAGCATGTTAACAGAACGAACAACATTCTGCCACAAGATGGCCTCTGTGTCTAAGAAAAACGTAATGCCTGTATTTCACATGCTGAAAAATATGTGAATAAAACACTGCTAAAAACTAAAAGCCATCTGTAAAGATCTGGATACTCCACTGTACAGCATCATTAACATTAGTGCAAAGCATCAGAATTGTGGGCACTTCAGTAGCATCTATACAATGGGAACAACTGCATTCAGTCTCCTCTTCTTAGGAATATGAGATTATTTTTTACATTGATTGAACGATAAAATTATATTAAATTTGCTCATGTTAAAAGCTCATTTTTATTCGTGGAAAACATTAGTCAAGTGATTAAACAAACAATATATTTTATTAAAGAGTGGGAAAAGCCTAATAAGTTATACTAAAAATGTTTATTTTTTTAATCTAACTACACAAATTCATCTCGCTCTTTTCTCAAGAGGTAAGCATTAGGCCCACTAGTCACTCTTCTCTTCTTGCAGTAACACTCACAGTCTAAAAGTAGTAACTAGTCTTACTGTGGCCCAGCAAAGCGGGGTTGGCTGGTGATGTGCTTTTCCTCTGTTCCTCTCCCTCTTCACCTCTGCCACCAGTTCTGCCTTGTGCCTGGCCTTTCCCTGTTAGCTGTGCTCAGTAACCTTCATGGCTTCTATTCCCACTTTTTTGTTATTTCAGCTCTTGGAAGAGCATGGGTAGCACTGAGCACACAGTTTTTCAGCTTACAAAAACTTAACAGAACAGCATATTTAAAATGCACATTTTAACAAAAAATATGTCTAAACAAGTCCTGCAAAGCAAACAGGCTTATGCCTGCCCACTTCGATTCCTTTGCACTGCCAGGTGCCCACAGACAGCACCCTCCTTCTCTAGGTCTCCCTGACCCCAGGGACTCCTGGTAGGAGGACGGAATATGGGGGATTTCCCTTCATGTTAGGTCTCAACCAAGAGGTTTATATACAGAGATTCTTCCCCCTCTAAAGTTCATAGTCTGTAAACAAAGCCTCCAAGCAAAAGAAATTTCAGACCAAAATATGGTCTTCAATGCAACAGAACAGTGACAGCAGCAGCAATTAGATCCCAAAGTGTAGCACTTTCTGGCTAAAGTAAATGAAAATCAAGCTTTAGCAGCATCCAAACAGACCTTGTTGAAACAGGAGGAGCAATGGAACGTCAACCGAGACAGCTCTCAATCCTTACAGAAGGATGAATATCTGACTGTTCTGTTTCTTTCCAAATAGCAAATGCCAGTCACAGGCTGATATGACTGGACTATTGCTGTGGAAAATCCAATTTCTTATCTAGCATCAAAGCTGTCATTTATTTGCTTTTCATTTAATCAAATATTGTCTCCTAGATGAAAGGGTTCCCTCAGTGAGATTTAGACTCACTGAAGTGAAATCAAAATGTAGGAAAGAATGTGGTCTACGTAGGACAAATCTGCTATGTGTTTTTATTGGCTGTAAAAAATATGCAGGACAGAGGAAAATCTGAGCTTTATTGCTTAGAATGGGTATGTTTTCTACCCCTGTATAAAAGGTGATGCTGCATATTTCTGCTAAACAGTGAAGGCAACTGAACGGAAAACGAGCTGAGATAGGAAGCCAGTTGCTCATGAAGAAACCACCTAGACAACTCTAATTTGGCTGACTGAATACAGAAGCAAATTATTTAAATACTGAACAGTTAAGCAGAAAAGAAAGGAAGGGACACATATATTCCTTTTGCTTCCTTGTTGCAGGATGAAGCAACAATGATTGTTGCCAACTATATCTGAGACTGATGGAGTGCAAAGACATAAAGCAGACTTTGCATATTCAACATTTAAAATACAAATTCTCTTTACTTAGTGAAACAGGGCTCAATAAGCAGGATCAGTAAGCTGTTGTGTTCAACAGATGGGTTTAATTAAAAAAAAATTAAGATGGCATTTATTCAATCTCCCTTGGAAAAATTAGTTATTTTATCCTTTCAATAGTCCTGGGAGAAGTAATGTTTTCATAGAAATAACTATCTGTAGCAAAATCATCTTTGAGCATGAGTGTCTTAGCTTAAAAGCTGCTTCCAAGCACAGTGTGAGGGAGCTCACATGCAGAGCTGTTTGGTGGGGGACCTCAGTGGAGGCTCCTTCCAGCTCTTCTCAACAACTCGTTTCAGTCAGCTAATCTTAAGTGCAATGAGGTAAACCCCTGAAAGGGCAGGAGCATTCAGGAATCTGGCATAAAATAGCCCAGTTGAAACCACTCCTTTATTTCCATATAATCATTACTTTAAGAAACAACAAAAAGTCCTTGAGCATCTCTGATGCATCTCAGAAAAGTTCTCAACGAAAAAAACACATTATCTGCAGTTCCTCTGGTTCTAGGCAGTAGAGGAGTTTGAATGTATGTCTGAATACCAGCTACCAGCCTGTTCTGAGACTCCTTTAAAGTTGTCTTTTTCATGAAGATGCTAGAATATTATCTTTAATGACTCTGCCTACCCATTAATTATGGACTCATTAATATATCAGTAGAAACAAGGTCTTTGCATGATGCTCTGAAAATACACTTAGGAGGTCTCCCAATAATTTTAGACAGTGTAGACATTTGGAAAAATGCAAGCACACCTATTTATTTCATCTGAGCTGAAATTGGGTTGAATAATATCATACACAAAGATTGTTACGGAGCTGAAAGAATTTAATGGCAAATTTCCTTGTAAATAAACATAATTCTTTTCTTCAGAAAAGAAGAATCATTAATATGATTACTAGATAAACTCTAAAACAGAAAGTGCAACTTTAAGGTTGATTCCTCATATTGTATTTCATGTTCTCCCAGGAAACACTCAACAGTCTTTCTCAGTTGTCACAACTTAATCTACAGAAAAAAAAATTCCCAAAGACCTCCATCCCAAATACCCAACTCAGTTTTTGCAACTGCCTGCATCATTACAAGACTCTGATAAACTTAAAAACGTCGCCTTACTACTTCTATTACTTTATTAATGTCTTGTTTTAATATAAATCCATTTATAATCTGGCAATTGTTAATACAGACTGATATGAGAACAATTTTCCCATATACCATTAGAGGTTAACAAAAGGCTTGTTATGAAATAGTAATCTACTGTAACACTGTAATAAAAATAGTAAAGCTCACAAGAATAGAAAAGCAGAGTCCATATTTCATCCTTTCTCCCTGAACAATGAAAGTATCATAAATATAAAAAAATTATTCAATAATATAATACACAAGTGTAAGATTTTGTCCTTACCTATAGTCTAAGTGAAAGACAAACCTTCATCATTACTATTGCAACCCTATTCTTAGTCATTCAAAAAAATTCATATGCTTTTGAACTCCCCGTTATATATATAAATTCTTTATGTCACAGTGGGTATATCCCCTTGATGGAAGATTTTCCAAAGCCACAGATGGGGTTTTACATGCTTAGATCTCACTGACCTTTTTTGTCCACTGAGCACCTACCGCGTCATTGTTCCCATTCAGACCTTTTGTGCTGTACCTTCCCAAATGAAGAAATGGTGGCTCTTCAACTTGCTACAATACTTCGAAATCCATACATAACCTTTATCACCATTGCACTCTATTTAGGAGCCCAGTTTTGACAATATGACTTCCATAAATGTTATCACACATTTTAATTTTGGCCTTTCGTCAGATTATGGCCAGAGCAGACTAATTACATACCAGAAGCTGAAAATGCTTAATAGAACTGGAAGGATTCCAGCCAGGATTAATGGTATTCCATGCCAGCTTTATACTGCAAGTGCCAATACCACCATGAGATGTCGCAGAAGAGCTTCTACAAAGGTACTATTGCTTGTATTTTCAAATCTGAACTCGGTATCTAAAGTCACTTCAGTCAAATAATGGAACAGAAATTCCTGAAAGATTGTGCATTATTCACTTTTCTCTTATTGAGTTACCCCCTTTTAGAGTCTTTTGAGGTGAAGGGATGCAAATCATTTAAGATGCAGATATTACGCAATCAGAAATAGGGAAGTTTTCTTTCTAAGTTGTTAACAGTAACACTTTGTTAAGATTCATGTCCGTGCCTGAGGAATTAAGGAAAGGAATAAAAAAAGGTTGAAATGGTATAGAATCGAATGTGTAAAAATATTTTGGAGTATTTTATTTCTAGAAAGAAAGAGGAAATTATTCTGTACTGAAGAAACTCATAACAATATCAGAAAATACTGTATACAATATGAGAAGATATGTTTCATATACTTCCAAACATTTAAAAAAACTAGCAAAAAACTACTCTTTTCAGGGTACATGAATAATTACTAATGGAGATAGCAAATTTATGTTCTCTTTTTTTTTTTTTTTAATAATGGAGATTCAATGAAATTGAAATGGAGATTCCTCAGAGAAAACAAGATGCTACAAAAAATCTGGAAGTTTTTCTGAGAGCATTTGTCAAGCATTAAATTAAGCTGATACAATAACAGATTTTACAGTACTTATAAACTTAAATCAAAATGGTTTCAAGAATACTTCAGCTCATTTCTCTATTTACACATACAGGAACTCCTAAAAGGCTTAGATTTTTTTCAGTCTGCAAGCAAAACAGTGAAAACCTTCTGCTATTTTTTTTTTAACTACATGGACATCTTCCGAAATCCTCTGGAAATAAATGCTACCAAGAGCTGTGCATAGACCTCAATGGTTTAGAACAAAACAAGGCGGGACACAAGGTAAAACTACATTGGCTCAGCATACAGGCTCAGCATACAGACTCCGCAAAGCTACTGTGGGTTTACTGAACCATTTCTGATCAACTTATTCTGCCTTTAGGCTTTGCTTGGGAGTCTTTTTAATTAATTTGTTACATACTGTATGAGTACTGTGAATTTTAATCAAAAGCTTCACATTTTTCTCACCATTGCCCTGCTAAATGTAAGTACAATCTCAGTATATACTGAGAAAATATTTCTAAGAGGGGCAGCAAACCGTCAATACCAGTCTAGAAGAGGTTGAGGAGACTTCTGCGGCATGGTGCATAGTTCTGCTCATGTGTGTTCAAGAAGAACTAAAGTGCTGAATCTCTTTGCTGAGCCCTTTTGCAGAGAAGGAATAGTTAAAAGATCATGGAAAAGGAAGAAAGGATCTTGAAAGGAAACTAAAAAAAAGCTTGTCTAGCCAGAAAAAAGGAACATTTGAAAAATTATTTTCAGTTAGATAAACATAGTACTAGTTCCTGAACGTCAGCACAGATTGGGAATTAGAAGCACTTTTCCTAATCCCAACCTTCCAGCAGGATTAATAGGAGAAAATACCTACAGCATTTTAAAATGCAGCTTTTAAGGTTCACGAAGTATTTTATAACAGCAGTCTTCAACAGTGGAGAACTGAAGTCACAAGGAGAGGAATTTGTGTTCCTCCAATTTTTGTGTTCCTAGATTATACAGACAGATACAGACTGGACAGGAATTATCAACATATCCTTTACACCAGTTGCTCAACCCACCCCACCTTGCAAGCGGGCTCCTGCCACTCCTTGTCACATTACAGTGTGTACACGCACAGACACATATACACACACCTAAACCTGACAAGCAACTCATATCCTCGGTTCATGTCTAAAAAGGTATAAAATTAATCTGATTTATGGTTTTCTGGTTGACAATAAACTGCTGTCAAGTCTTTGTCTCTTTTCTTTGTCAGTGACTGGTAACCATGGCTACACGGCATAATAAAGTTGAGTGATCCACAATGCTGTAATACCGGGTGTGTTTGTTGTAACTGATTTTGTTATGAAACCCCAAGAAGATAAAACTAGTAATTCAGGGTGAAATGGAAATTAGCTACTAGTTAAAATTATGCTTGTATTTCAATGAAAAATGCATGCTTTGTTGAACGGCATAATTTCTTTTCCTGAATAATTTATGACAGCGTGTCTGTCCCATCGAAATGTTCATATTAATTTTAATGAGCTTGTCAAAGCTATTCTAGCCATTTTATGTTTAATAGATTTAGCTGGGATAATATTTTAACCCCTTGCTTCTTTGACATAAAAAACATCATTTAAGTTTTATACAAAATAGCATCTTTATTTTTTAATTTATAGATTAGCAATCTATAGTTCATTCAAATAGTAGTAACGTTATGATTCTCTATACTGCAGCTTATATTTCCTTATGAATTTAAAGTTTTCCTCTGCAGGAAAAATTAATAGAAACTTGGAAAAAAAGTATATTTTTAGTTAATTGTCCTGGGGGGGAGGGGAAAGTGTTTCAATTACAAGGTTTTGGAGGTAGTATTTGCAATTACATTAATGTTTTTCTCCATAGTTTAAATTCAAGGTAGCTAAACCTTTTGACATTATTCTGAACAGGCTGGGACACATTTGATGTGCATATTTTTGTTCTGTTTCCCATTGTGTAGCTGTTTATGCTGCCATCCAATAATTATCTACTTCTAACTGCTTTTTGTCTCTAAAATAAATTTAAACTATTGATAAACAAGCAGTATAGAAACTGATGGTATGGATACCATCATTCCAATTTCACCTTTTCCTTGAATGCCGCCTTCACCGGATTCATGCTGGGCCTCTTGGAACACCAGTATCTCCCTGCAAGCCTTTTGTTCTCTCTACTTACCTGGGTCAGGGCCAGGACCAGGACCAATCTCTGAAAAAGATACAAAAACTGTTTAAGAACTAACCATAGCAGGTTTGTGTAGAAATGTAAGGAGCAGTAAATAAAAATGTTATTCCTGGTACATCCAAAGGGACAGGAACATGCATCCGTTGGCTGAAACATGATCCAGTTTGGATTAGGTGACTCAGTTCTTTTCACAGAATCACAGAATCACTAG
>NW_010561087.1:0-42499 GCF_000687285.1 Phaethon lepturus | reverse complement strand
GGCCGGTGGGGATGGCGTGTAGCCCCCAGCCCAGAAAATGTTGCCCACGCGTGTTGTTCCAAGGTCAGGCGCCTCGCCCAGTGCCACGCTGCCATCGCGTAGTGGCACCTTCCCTAAACCCTTACAGTAAGTAGGGGGAAAAGGCGAATCGCAGAAATCGCGCACTTTGAGTGAAAAAAAATAGACGTTTGGAGCTAAAGAACGTGTGCTGGCAGCTGGTTGCCAATGTCATGACCCTCCCTGTCATCTTACACCAGTTCTAGGAAATGGGAGATAATACAGCGAAAACAGTGGCTGTCAGTCCACATGAGTGCTTCTGGGGAAAGGTGATGAGTATGAATGACCAGAAGGGTTTGTGGTTGTGGTTTTTTGGGGGGTAGAAATACAGTATTTTCTGCCTGCATGCACAAATTTCCAGCAGCTTTTTAGAATTTTTCAGAGGTGCTACAAGGTCGAAAATATCTTTGCATTGGCAGCTTCACTGTTCCTTCACCCGGGATTCCCACAGACATAAAAACTGAATTGGTTATGATTTCATGCAGGGTAGAAAAACTGACGAAGTGAGAGGCGAGGCGTCAGAGTTATTTGCTAAGGAGAAGGATAGCAAGACCAGTGATAGACGAGTGGAAATTCAGTATTGTGTCTCTCTATTGTGGTTTGTGAACGAGAGGATTTTTTTGTTTGCAGTGATGGGTGTATAGACACCACATTTATTCTCTTCTGTCAGGGATCTGCAAAATAAGAAACCAAGCAGGATGTGGTCCTTTGATGGTGAGATTGGTTTAATTTTAGAAAGTGGATTTTGTAGCCAGAAGCCTGACTCCTGGAGCACAGGATGCAATAGTCAGGGAATAATGTCCAGTTAGGAAACAGTACTTCAGCTTCTGTCAATAGTTCTAATTTTGTTTTACTCAGCTTGGGTTCTTAAGGAGCAGGAGACAGTAAGAAAGGCAAAAACTGCCCAGAATGAGGGGTGGGAGACGATGACGACACACAAAGAAAAAAACCACCAGTTTGCTGTTTGTGTGACAAATGTTTGAAGAACTGTTGGGAAGTGTGTGTTAGTGAAAAAAAGAAACCGAGGGGGGGGGTGGGGGAGATGAGGAAAGAGCTCAGATTTTAAGAGCATGCATGTGAGGCAGAAGGTGGAAAAAGATGCGAAGATAAGGACTATGACAACAACAAAAAAAGTCTAACGTGGAAAAGGAAAAGAGGAAACACAGAACCAGTATGGAAGGGAGTTGTAATCACCAGTAAGTGCTCAGACTCAGTGGGACAGTATACCAAAAGCAGGGGGGATAGCCTTGGAAGTGAGTACTAAATGGGCAGCTGTGTGTTACAGCTGAGAGCTGTAGTTGAAAGAGCAGTAACATTCAAGCATAAAACCTGCTTCTCATAATTTTTTTAAGTCTACATACATAAACAAGTGTTTGAAAGAGCTCTCCCGGCTTGCTCTTTATAGAGGACAGTCCAAGTATTACATCTTCTTGGACTGCACATAAAAGATTTTGGAAAATGTCCATAGTACTTTTTCCTTCCCCTTCAATTCTTAAGCAGTGATAGCAAGTATTTTCTCCCCCTCTCCTTGCTGCTCAGGTGGGAGCACAACTGAGGTTGATTTATAGTGAAATAGAACAATTTTGTTTCCAAGTCATAGTTATCAATGAGACTAAATCTTTAGTGGAAAACAACTGAAAAGTGAATTTCTAAACCAAAATTGATATAAATTGTATGAGTCTTATTTTAAATCACTGGTGCAAAAAAGTTGAGCCTGTTTAGTGGCTTAAAGTATGTTGATATATGTCTTGGTCCATGATGTTTTGCCCAAATGCAAACTCAGATGTGAAAAGATCGTGTGCTTTGTACCTTAAATAAATGCTAATGTATGAAAGAAGATTTTTGAGGACTCTGGTTTTCTCTTCTGAAACAGGTAATGAACTACGAGTAGTCGTAGGTGTGACCTACATTTCTTCTGAACAAGGCTGTGAAAAGCCAGAAAGCCCACAGCAACTAAAAAGCACCAACTGTGGTGTTAAATTCCGTTTTGGTATCGCTGGATCCACAAGTGTAAATCAAGTGTCCATCATTGTATCAACAAATACTGACTTTTAATCAACAGATTAAAAAGTATCTCCCCCAAGTTAGTGTTTTACTTGTGAGTTGAAGAGGTAATGTCTTAATCTGACCAAAAAAAGTGTGTGCAAAATTGCACAAAGCAAGGACTTTGCTTACTTTTTTAAAATAAATACTGCATGTGGAAAGTACCAATGGGCTGTACTAAAGATCAGAGCTCTCAGGTGGGAGGAAAAATAAATGCTACCTGTGTTGTTAGGTCATGGGCAATGTGACTTTCGCCTCAGTTTGTGGCCCTGGGACCTGTTGTCTTGGTACCTCACCTGAGACCACAGCTCGTACATCCCCTGAAAGTGGCTCTGTGGTGGTGGAGAGTGCTAGGGTTAGGGTTTTTAGATCTTGCAGAAATTCAGAGTAATCATCATCCGGCGGGTTTTTCAAATGTTGGAATGTTTTCTGCAGCGAACAACTGTTTAAAAAGAAAATTGGGATGAACAGATCCTAAATTCTAAACGCAATTAACAATTTAAAGTGTATTAATTATGACATTTATTTGCTTTTGTAACTGGGCTAATCATATTTCAGTAGTATTTGCGTTTGCAAGATACACCTAAGAGGATAGTGTAGTGAAGGATGAGAAGACTTAGTATCATTGTTATTTAGGTGAGCCTTTTTAAATGCATCTTTAAATGTATATACAGTGAAATGGAAAAATGAGTTTAAAATGGGCAAATTTCTCTTCTGCAAGTCAGTTATGTGCAGCGAGTGTATCTTAGCGTGTGTTATGAGCCATGACTCTTCATGGTCCAGTGGTACGTATATGTAGCAAATGAGAATCTCAGTCTGTGCGTACCAGTAAGTGTTTAGGAAAGACAGTTTTTGGAACACAATTATGTTTAGATCGAATAACTGGGCAGACCTTTGAGTATGGGCATTCCTCTACTTGGGTACAGCTGTATCATTGAGGCACAGCACGTGAATAATGCTTCATGGTTTGTCTCAGTCCTCTGCAGTATTACACCTAACATGATTGACTCCTGATTGAAGGTGGTGCCTCCAGGCTCTATACTAGTATCCATCTTTGATATTAAAACTAGAATGGAAAACCACATTTTATATATCACTTTTTTTTTCCCCTTCGTTTTAAAAATAAGTGCAGGAAAAAGGCCTGCTCTCAAGTAAGAATTTTCTCAAATGGAATGTGGTGTTCCCATTATACAATGCTAATTCTGCAGCTTTAACATATTAAAATAATTGCATTTTGATGGTACTTGAAAAGTAATCATATCAGAGGCAACAGACTTCATGCTTTACCTAGTTGACAGTGATTTGTGAACATTTCACTTGGTTTAAAAAATTCGAAGTCCTGGAAAACTCTAAAAAAAGCTGCTGTCAGTTCTTGATGAGCTAGAGGGGAGTATAAGCAAGGTGGGGGGGAAAAGGTAGTGGTAAAGTTATTTAGATGCTTAAAGTAATTTAAGAAAGAATTTGTTCACTGTACCAGTTTATAACCTTTAATGCAGAAAACGCAGCATTCTTGGCTTTTCGTTGAATTTTGGCTGTTTGTTTGGCTTTTGTTCTAGCAGTAGTATACCAAACCAAAAAGAATGCAGAAAGTAATGAATATGCTTGTGCTATTTAATGCCATTTTGAGTAGTAAAATTAACATAACACACAACAGCACTGAAACTTTGTGGCAATAATTAAGATGTTCAAATTCTTAGATCTTCAGATTGGACAGTACTATTAGGTGCATAAATGCAAAATGTGTGGCTTTGACCTCCTGCCCAAAAGAGGACCTTAAAAGACAGATCTTCCATTTCAATACAGAATTATTCTGGATGTCCTTTATAGGTCTTGAAGGTCGTAAGCAAGTATATCAGGCAAAGTTAAAACGCTCACTTGAAATAAAGCCTTTCCATTACAGCAGAACATGACAAAACATGCCCAGAGAATGAACAAGGATGATTCTGGAATTTTGTTAAAATTCTTTGAATAGTTATTGTAACTTGTAATGTAACTTGAAATCGCCCCAAAGCCTCAGTACTGGTAATGAACAGCAATCACAATGAATGTTGAACGGGGGAATGCGTAATAGGATGCGCGAGCAGACTGGTAGCCCGTTTGTCTGCACTGTGGTAGCAATATATAACTTGCTTTGGCAATTGCGGACCTCATTTAACAAGAGAACTTCTTTGAGGGATCTGGCAGTCGAGACGAAGCTGATTTAAAACCCATGTGAGCAAGGTGGATGATCTGGTGTGCGATGTGTCCCTTTCTGCTCGGAATCAAGCAAGTGGTGACTGGGTTGGTCCAAGCCTTTTCACCAAAATGGTCTGACGCAGTACCAACCACCCAGTGCAACACCTGCCTGGAACTCAGAGCTTGTCTCCCTTGACTTTCCTCTTTAGGTGCCTGCTGTAGTTCGCGTTTGGCTAGGTAAGTCTTGCTGTCTCTCGATCATTCCTAGAGCAGAAATGGAAGGTTTGAAACCTGAAATGATAAAGTCAGAGGTCTCTTGGCGATAATTCCCTTGTACGTTCGTGTATAGGCTTGGTGAAGTGTAACTTCAAATACATTGTTAAAACTTCTTTCTAAGCTAATTTGTTGCAACTCTTGTGTTGAAATAATAACCTCTGCATCTCTGAACAACAGAACGTTTCAGCTGAGGTGAATCTTTGGAGAAAGTGTGGACAGCAGACTGTTTGCTTCTGTTTTTGAGAAGTGAAATGTTTTCATTGCTCTAGAAACTGAGAAAGTTATACCAATTGTGCCAACAAGACAAGTGTTGACTTCCAAATGCTTTGTTAAATACTCTTTGGTAAATAGAGCTTGGTTTCAGTTTCATAACTTGTCTGTAGGATTATAAAAAGAACATATGTTTACTCTATGGAGATTTTGTCCTAGCAAAGTATGCTGACATTAAAGTACATTGTAGAGAGGCGTAGTCCCTGGGGTACTGTTCCCGTAGTGCACCCTGCGTTAGTGAGTACTGTATGACAGACACCACTGCTGCTCTGGAGCAGTTGTTTCCTTCTTTGTATGTATGTGTTTGTGTTTGTTCTAGTAACCAAAGTTAATTAACATTCATTCTTTCTACCTGGTTATCTGCTGGCTGAAATACTCAGTCTTCAGGTTTGCAAGAAGCTTGCGGGATGGAAGGAGCTTTCCTGTGGAGCTGGTATGTTGTGGGATAATGCCCCCTGCTGCTCTTGGGAATCAGCCTCGCTTGAGCTGCTCAGCTACTTAAGAGACCAAGGGAGGGACAGCTTCTGCCAAAATGACCCCGTGTGTAAGTGCTGGCCAGGCAGTAGGGTCGTGAGACTCTCTTGCTACTACATAGGTGACTTTTAATTCTCGACGTGGAGAAACAAGCTGCAGCTATTTTTAGGAAACCTGATTCCCGATGTGGCATTTAATCTGTAGATACAGATATAGTTTTGGAACTGCAGTGGGGAACTCAAGTGGATGAAGTGGTCAATGTTTTCCCAAGGTGGCATCAGGGTCATGGAAAGTTCCAGGGTGGGTGTTTGTTGCCTGTTCCCTCCCCACTGCTGCTCCTCCTCCTCTTCTCCTCCCCTCCCAGAAAAAGCCTGGCATAAACAGCCCACCAGCATGCAGAATCCCAACAAAGCTACCCCAGTCTGCACTGCCGGTGCAGAACTTGACTAGAACTTAACAGATTATGTTCTCAGGGTAGCAAGGAGACTTTTTATCATATTGTCGAAATTGTGATTTCTGACTTTGTACATTTTTTTTGGAAGTACCGGAGACTGGAGACATGCTCAGTCATTTCAGACATGTCCTTAATCCATTTTCAGTCCATTTTAGGCATTCAGTAGAAGAAGGCTATAAGTAGATGAATACAGGAAAAGCAAAAGGTAGGAGGCATGTGGATTGGTTTCTTTCTTTAAAATGTAGTCATTTTTGTTGTGTTACTTACGAGTTATCTACTCATGGAAGCAAGCAATAATGATCCAGGTATAGGAAGTGCTGAAGGTTAGAGTTGGTAAGGAATTGTCTAAAAATGGGATTCAGTTCTTCTAACTTTTTTCCTAAGCACTAATTTAGTGGCTTTCTTGTTTCTGTGGGTATAAAAATTGATGTGGTTGACCTCTTGTTAGGCACAAGAATGTATTGGTGTCAATATGGAAGTTTTCATGCTGTTGTCTTTGTGAAGAAGAATTGTTCGTTTGGGCCAGGAACTTCGGCTCTAAGAGACTGTTAAAGTTGCATCTGAAATACATGGTAGTACTGTCTATTGTCCTTACTTGATAACTTCTCCTTTATTGCAGATTATGATGCATGATTATCACAGAAGAAATTCATGTCTATAGCTCTTAAGGACTTGATTACATCATCTTCAAGCCTGATAGTTTTGGGATCCGTATCGCAGCTGCAAAGACAGGTCTGCTTTTGCATTTCAACAAACATCTTCCCTGTCAGAAGATACTGAAACCGAAGTGCTCTGTTTTAACGCAGTAATACCATTGGATTATTTTAAGACCTCCCAGTTAAAAATTTGCAGTAATATATTTGCTAGGTAAGTTGATACGTATACAACAGTTAGTACTTTTGCTGAAATTCTGCAGCTTTAAAACCTTGCTGTCCTTTTTTAATAAAACACAACAAGCAAAAGTGTATACAAATTGATAATAATTTTTGTAAGTAATATAGTTTTTGCTGGCTTAGGGTGAAATGCTTTCAGTAGCATTGCATTTAAAATAAATGGATTACCACTAGAATTATTTTGTGTAGGGCTTGCTATTTTTATCACTGATTTTTGCTATCCACTTTCTCTGTTTGTGATTTTTCCTTGTTTAGTCTCATCTTCAGAATTTTCTTAAAGTTCAGATGGAAATGTAAGTTGTTGCTGGTAACATTAGTAGCATCCCACATATTCTTTCTTCTAAAATGGTTGAGGAAAGTATACTTTTATACTGCTAACGTACTCATGTTAGCAGCTCAAACTTACAAATCCGATTTAAAAAAAAAAAAAATTATTTCAAATTCATTAGGTCACTTCAGGGTTGTATTTTACTATTCTTAATTAGCTTCCTAGTTGTAGAGTGGACTTTTCCTAAAAGTGCTTAGCTAAAAAAAGAATTGCTTAAAATGACCTATAAAATAGCCTCCAAATTCAAAAGTTAGTGTCCTGGAGTTATTCTTCCAGTCTTGGCCCAATTTAGCTAAGGTGGTATGTTTGTATATGGGCAAGATCTTCAGGGGAAGTTGTTTTAACTTCATGATGACTTAAAATACACGTTCGTTGTTCAGAATGTATTTAATTGTCTGCTTTGTTGGTGCTAATGTTCTTTCATGTCTTCCAGCTACTCTAAAATATTTAATTAAGTAATTACTCATAAAATTAAATAAAAAATTGTTTCTGTAGCTATCCTTCTACTTCACTAGTCACTTAAATTCTCAGTTCTTATTTTTCAACGTAGCTGGTTTTTGGGTCTGTGCAAAAAATGAAGCTGACTAGTATGACATATTTCATGCAGTGAGCAGAAAATAGTGGTGAATCTTCCAAATCTCATCTTTATAGAAAGGAATAAAGCTTCTTGTGTAATCCAGTGGTTTCCACCTTGCTCCCACGGAGCTAGTGCAGGTTCAGCGCGTAGTTTTGGAGTTGGTACTTACTGAAATGATGTGGATAAGTTAAAAGTTGTGGCCTCGCTCTCTGAAAATCATTAATGCAGTCAATCCAAAGGATTGTTGGCAGCAGCAGCAGTACTCTTACAGGCTTTTTTTGAGATGGATTTTTTTGTTTAATTCCCCATGAATGTTTGTTTGCAGATAACATGCTAATAGTACTTCTGTACTGAAGCAAAATGCTGTCTCTCTGAACTGTATACATTCTGTTTTCAGCCAGACCAACACCAAAATGATTCCTAACGGATATTTGATGTTTGAAGATGAAAACTTCATCGAGTCATCTGTTGCCAAACTAAATGCCTTACGTAAAAGTGGTCAGTTCTGCGATGTCCGTCTCCAGGTAACTTCTTTCTGTCCAAGTATGATGGTTGAATGCAGCGGGGTTTTTGCTACGCTGTGTAATGCTGTGTGCCTCATTGATTGTGAGGCATGATACTTTAGAATGATTTTTCTAGAAAATGCATGCTTAAAAAAAATAAAAATCAGATATACTTTGAGAGAAGCGATGCTAACATTTATTTCAGCTGACATAAATTGGAGACTGTATTGATTTGAAAAATTGATTTGAACTGTGACATTCACTTGGGTAGGCCTTTATACTATTATAATACAAACGTACTTGAAAAAAAATTCTTACCAGCATGTGGGTTTCTTACTTGTGTTTTAAATAAAGGTATGTGGACATGAGATGTTGGCGCATCGAGCCGTGCTAGCTTGCTGCAGTCCCTACTTGTTTGAAATCTTCAATAGTGATAGCGATTCTCATGGAATTTCCCATGTTAAATTTGATGACCTCAATCCAGAAGCTGTTGAAGTTCTGTTGAATTATGCCTATACTGCTCAGTAAGTAGTTTTCACAGAAACTAGAGAAAGTAGATTTTAATCTAAAAAATCAAAATAAGGAAGATAAATTTCTTTCTTTAATAGGTTAAAAGCTGATAAAGAACTAGTGAAAGATGTATACTCTGCGGCAAAGAAGTTGAAGATGGAGAGAGTTAAGCAGGTACAGTTGTCAGCTCTTCCAGAAGTCCATTCTGCTTTCTCAGGCTGACAGTGTTGTGCTTTTTGGTGTTAATGAGATAAAGAATGATTATTCTGTGGAAAAAGCACTCAGTGGATTAAGCTTCTTCACATGTTCCTTAGCATTGTAGTGATTTGAGTGAAGTTGGTATGTATCTATTCCACTTGTCTTATCTTTGTGCTGAAGGGTTCTCTGAAGTTACGGTTTGTATTTGTGCACCCGTATAAGCAAAACGGCTTCTGAATCGTAGTTAGTGACATACCTTCAGGTTCTGGAAGCAGTGGTGTGTTTGGTTGTCTTGGGGGGCATAATTAAACCTATACATCTGCAGCACTGATACGTGAAAAAAGAATAATCCACTCACTCTTGAACATAAGTTTGGTAGAGCTTGACTTTAGAAATACTTACTCTTGCTGCAAATGGGGATCTGTTGGACAAGGGAATTGTCTCGCTTGACTGCAGATAAGGAGTTTTGAATAGGCGTTCAACAGAAAAGCGTGGGTTCAGTGTATATGTGAGTAGCAGTGGAATGTGTATGACTCTTAATATACGCATATTCCTATGGAAGCCAACATTTATGGTGGTGTTGGGTTGACGGTTGGACTTGATGATCTTAAAGGTCTTTTCCAACCTTAATGCTTCTATGATTTCATTTACAGCTCTAGTGGGGATGACAACAGACAGTTGCTATTCTGCAGTTAGAAAACAGCTCTTGCTATATGTTGGGGTGGGTAATTTGAACATAGAAAAATCTTGTCTACTTGTAAACTAAGATGCAGCTTTTTTCCCTAAAAGGTTTGTGGTGACTACTTGCTCTCCAAGATGGATGTTCAGAGCTGCATCTCTTACCGAAACTTTGCAAGTTGTATGGGAGACTCGCGTTTGTTGAACAAGATCGATGGCTACATTCAGGAACATCTTTTACAGATTTCAGAACAGGAAGAATTTCTCAAACTTCCACGGTTAAAGGTTAGCTTAAGTTTGTAGACTTCTTGCTGGAATGTGATTTGCAAAACGCAACCCAAGGAGCAACTATTATGGCTTCCTTTTTGGGAGTAGGACAGCTTGGTGTACTGACTTTTACCAATAATGTGAAAATTCTGGAAATGTATATAGTATTCACACTACTGTGAACTGTAACTGTAGGGAATACCTACTATCATCCTTTCTAAGCATAAAAGATAAGTGCAATTGTACTTAGATGTGCTTCCTGGTTTCAGTGGCATAGGCTGAAAGCTCCTCATAGATGACGTTTTCTAGCCCTGCACTAAAGTGAGAGTAATGCTTACTATGTATAGTATGCTACAAATAGGAGGGCAATAGAGTAAATCGTCCTTTCCTCTTCTAATTCAAGCTTGAAGTAATGCTGGAAGACAATGTTGGCCTACCCAGCAATGGCAAATTGTACACAAAGGTAATCAACTGGGTACAACGGAGCATCTGGGAGAATGGAGACAGCCTGGAAGATCTAATGGAAGAGGTTAGTCTTTAAGAAAATGGGATTAAACACCTTTTTTTTTTTTTTTAAACAATAAACCCAACAAAGTCAATATGAAGGATGATCCCTTTTTCTTTTAATTTTTTTATTTTTCACTTTTTTTAACTATCACCCTAAAGAATTTAAATTTTACTGTAGGTACCCCTAAGCTGAGAAACTGGGGGGGTGTTCAGGTGAGCTGAATGAACTGTTCAGTCTGGTCTTCCGCTTTCCTTTTTTGCTCACTATGTGCTGTATAGTAACCTCAAAGTGGCGTGTATCTTGCTTTAGAATTGGGGAGGTGGTACTGAAACTTGCTGTAGATT
Organism: Phaethon lepturus; assembly: GCF_000687285.1. Taxonomy (NCBI): domain Eukaryota; kingdom Metazoa; phylum Chordata; class Aves; order Phaethontiformes; family Phaethontidae; genus Phaethon; species Phaethon lepturus. The sequence continues at coordinate 31,944 of NW_010561087.1, read as the reverse complement.
CTTGATGTTTTCCTTTGCAGGTTTTGCTTGTAAATGCGAAGTAGGTAAAAGTTTCTAATGGTTGTTCCTCCCCGTTGATTTATCTCCCCATAGGTTTATTAACAAAACTAGGATACCAAGGCTGAAGAACCAAGAAGAAACCTCAAGTGTATTGACACGTACAGAAGCAGCAGTCCTGCCCCAGTTCTCCTAAGAAAATCCGCTGTGGGCAGAGAACGATGATGATGATTTAATGGTGTTTACTTACTCCTTTACAGGATACATTCTTTTAAGTTGTGTGTTATTAAATGGCTTTACTCATGAATACTAATACTAGATGTAGCCTGGGCAGTTTTTAATGGAAAAATGAGCGGGGAATCTAAATTTTTAATTGGCTGGAGAAAATGGATTTTACAGAAACCCATGAAACATCAACATTTTCCCAGTTATTACAAGCACGATAGATCTTCAGCAACACTTGTATAGGTGAAAGTACATGCTGATACTGTCATATATTCTCAAGTATATATTTCCTCTTGGAAAAACTGATTTTAAAAGCTTTAATCGTGTTGCAATTCAGATGCATTTCATTGAAACAATTGCATCTGATACTCAGTTGTGGACAACAGTTTCCTCCAGAACTTAAATTTGTGTTGTCTTCCCTCATCCCCATACATTTCTCTTAGAGTCCACTGTTGGTTTCTCTTTAACTTTTTTTGATCGAGATAAATATGCGTATTTCTCAAAGCAGAAAACTTGTTTGCGGGGATAACGAAAATGCTTGCATGAGATTGTGAATTTGTGTAATTCTGCGAATTAATGTGCCTCTTGCTTGTCTAATGTTTCTGTGCTGGACAAACAGTAGAAGTCCTTGGAAAACGAAGATTTCTCTCAAGCTGGGAAAGTAAGGAACCTTCATCCAATGTTTGAAGATTGCCACCATGACATCTGCTTCCTTTTAGTTTTGTCATTCTGCTAGATTGAGATGAGCTGACGAGAAGTATGCTGGCGACTGCCTTTTGTAATCTGCCTGTAGCTAAGTAGCAATGGAGACAGTAGCCACATGGGTATTCTGTTGTTGTTTTTGCAGGTTCAAACGCTGTACTACTCAGCTGATCACAAGCTGCTTGATGGAAATCTGCTAGATGGACAGGCTGAGGTGTATGGCAGTGATGATGACCACATTCAGTTTGTGCAGGTACAAATTGCAGACAGCCTGAGGTAACCCCAGATAGACTGGAGCAGTTTACAGCACACCTGAAGTCTTGTGTACTGTAGCAGAGAAGGCAGGAGTGGCTTTAACAGATAAATACGTGACGAGAAAGTATCTTTCTCGAAACTGCTGGAGGCAATGGTGTAGTCTCTGCTTCTGTTTTTTAGGCAGACTCCAAGCCTTTCCAAAACGGAGTGCTTTAGGTTTGACTTCACAATAAATCTTGGGCTGTTAGAAGAAAGAAGAGGTAGAAGAGCAGTCAGCTGTAGCAAGTCAGCTGTGGCTTTGTAGGGGTATTTAAGAAACTGTAAAGAATCATGGACTGCTTGGCTTGCAGTGGAGAACGGCTTATGCATCTGTTAAGTTTTGGCACAGAGAAGGATTCCAGACATAAGTTCTAATCCTTCAGCTGCCGGCATCCACTTCTTTTGTTCAGCTGCACTGGTAACGTGCAAGAGAGAGAGAAAAAAGCAGCAGTAGGTAACTTCTGATCTAGAGACAGATGATGCTCTGACTCTGTACAAGTCTTGTGCTTTTTGAGATCATACTTCTTTTTTTTAGCTCTAGCCAGATACAGTAATTCTTAACTCCTGAAAAATGCACAGCTTAGCACAATGGAGGCTGTTTAAGAAACAAAGAATAAACAGAGGCTCATAGATGTAAGTTATCAATTGCTTTATACAAATTCAGGTTGTTTAAATTCACTGAGTTAAAATATTACAACAGATTTGCTTCTAACTCGTAACAGTGGAATGTGCTGATAACGAAAGTATACTACTTGAAATTTTTAGCTAACGTTTATGTAAAGTACTCTCCATCCCAGAACATGGATTTTTAGAATGAAAAGAAAGGAAAATGAAAAGCCAGCTAATTTTGCAGTTTCTTAATTGTTTTTAGTAAGCCTTTACAGACTTCACCACCTTTGGATACTACTCCTTGTAATACTTAAAGGCTGAGTGGTGAACGTTCAAAAAGTTCATTTCTAGAAATCAGGCCAAGAGTTCCCAACTTTTTCTTTTTAAAAATTCTTTCTGATAATAAGGATTGCCAACTTAAGAAATTCTAAACAGCTGAGAGAATTAACACCAGAAAACCCATAGATGACAGTTCTGGAAAAACTGTAACTTTTTGAATTACAAAAGTTTGTAATTTCTGTGACTGTCGCGGCTATGTAAGGATGAGGGAATAAGCTGTTAACAAAAATGGTATCCACAACTGAATTGGTTTTCATGGTGAGCTGAGTAGAGCAGTCAAACTCTTCTGTGTAAGGTTATGTGCACGTTAGATAATGTATTTCAGAAGCCTTATGACAGTTTCCATAGAGATCAGACTCCGGGGAACTGTGCAAGCGTTGTAAACTTGGTCCTGTGGTCATAAACTTTGCTGCTAAACAGAATAGAGAGAGCGTTAACTTTTTGTGTTTGGTTCTTAGGATTCAGGAAAAGTCTGAACAACCCAACCAACTGTGCAGCGTAATCTGAAATGTGAAATTTGGGGGGTTTTCTTAATTGAGCAAAATAATGTAAGCTACAGTATAAATTTAATTGAAGAAGAAAAGAAAGCAGAAATCTCCTGTTAGTGGGAAGTACCGAGGGAGTAAAATCCAAGAAACAACTAATCTGAGCACAGAGAGGAAGTGAGGCGAAATTAATTTGTCTTCAGGGAATGAAGAGAATAGTTAATTCACTTCCAAATGGCATTATATAATTAACTCCAGTTCCAGAAGCAGAGCTTGTGAGTAAGGCTTCTGGTTTGTAGATCAGTTCTCTCCAAACAGATGTAGGTTTTTCCTTACATTTGAAAATCCTGCTAGTAATGCATACTCTCTTCTAGGCGTTTGAACTGATTTCTAGTCAGACGCCAGCAGTATAAAGGTGCAGTCTTTAGTACCAAGGTAGGATGTAGGGTGGTTTTTGGCCACTGCAGCTGAGTAGGCAAGATGTTCCGTTGAAAATTGAGGTGTGCTATAAATGACGCTCTGCGGAGGTGGTAGACGAAGTGTTCTCTTGAGTAGTTCTGCATCAGCTCGGAGACACAAAGGTAAAAGGAGGTGTAGTCTCTGGCTAGGTTTCTGTAGCTGCCTTTTGATTTTGCAGAAGAAGCCACCACGTGAGAATGATCACAAGCAGATTAGTAGCAGCTCCTCTGGAAGTCTTTCTCCAAATGCTACTGTTCAGAGTCCTAAACACGAGTGGAAAATCATTGCTTCAGAGAGAACTTCGAGTGAGTAACTGGGGCAGGGTTTGCCTAAAAGATGCGTCTAGTGTTGTGTACCTCCCAGTCCCTGGGGATTTCCTTCAACATCTGTAAGAAATGCAGAGCGGCTTTTTCTTACTGATGATACAAATCCAGTAATTTGTGGGATGTTTCTAACATAACTGGGATCGCTTACATCTTGATTCCTTATGGACAAAGTCATCCCAAATCCCGTGGTGTGTACAGTTTACCCAGAAAGTCCTAAGGAGGTAGGCGGTCTCTGAGCAGTTAACAGAGCTATTTGCTGTGTGTGTGCGATGCGACTGTCTCCTAGCACGCCTTCAGATTGCTGTCTTATGTCCTTTGAGCACTGTATTAACAATCTGGAACTCGTATTTGTCAGTAACTAGGCTAACGCTTGGAACCAGTAACCAGGAAGAATCAAGTTTTCACACTTACAAGGGCAGAAGCCTAACCAGAAGACCCTACTTGGCATTCGCCTAAAATTTCATTATGTTGGTGGTCTCTCCTTTTCTCCTGACGACAGGTAACACCTACCTGTGTCTTGCTGTTCTGGATGGTGTGCTGTGTGTGATATTCCTGCATGGCCGTAACAGCCCTCAGAGCTCTCCCACGAGCACGCCGCGCCTGCTGAAGAGTCTGAGTTTTGAGCTCCAACCAAATGATATCGTAGAGAAGCCCATGTCTCCGATGCAGTATGCTCGGTCTGGACTGGGCACAGCCGAACTTAACGGCAAGCTAATCGCTGCAGGTAAAAGAAACAGTAACCATTCTTTAAACAACTTGCTTAGTTGGGGCTGGGAGAACACAGTGGCTTCCTAACTCTGTCCCCTGTGTTAGTGTCAGGGTTCTTCTAACGTCAAAGCACTCGGTCTTTGGAAATGTGATACCCTCTAATCTTGTCCTTTTAGGTGGATATAACAGAGAGGAGTGTTTGCGCACAGTGGAATGCTACGATCCGCAAAAGGACACTTGGACTTTCATTGCGCCGATGAGAACGCCGAGAGCTCGGTTCCAGATGGCAGTTTTAATGGTGTGTGGTGGGGGGGAGATCAGACGAAACGTGACGTTACGTAAATGTAGGTGGGACAAACAGAGCCACCTTTACAAAACGGTAACAGAAGTTGCTTAATTGTAGCTACAGGTTTACATAAAGTGCTAATGATTTGAATTGTTGTGTGCTTAGATGCGAAGCGGGTATTTTCATTTTTTTTTTTTTTCTTCCATTTAGGGGCAGCTCTATGTTGTGGGTGGGTCAAATGGTCACTCTGATGACCTGAGCTGTGGAGAAATGTATGAGCCAGAAATAGATGACTGGACTCCTGTTCCAGAACTGAGAACCAATCGCTGCAATGCAGGTAACACATCTGCGGTTGATGGACTGTTGTTTTTTTTTTTAAATTTATTCGCTTATTAGCTTATTTATTATTCTTTCCTATGTGACTAGGAGTGTGTGCCCTGAATGGAAAGCTGTACATTGTTGGTGGTTCGGATCCTTATGGCCAAAAGGGACTTAAGAACTGTGATGTGTTTGATCCTGTCACAAAATCGTGGACGAGCTGTGCTCCCCTTAATATCCGTAAGTTTGCCATGTAGTTTGAGGGGATGGGAGGGAAAGGGCAATGGCAAAGCTGAAGCTTCAAACCAAGCAAAAAAAACCCCAGACCTGTTCAGGTTTCAGCCCCTGTGGCGCACTGTTACGTGCGGGGCTGTAACTCCTGGTGTTTGGTTGTAGGGAGACATCAGTCTGCTGTGTGCGAGCTGGGCGGGTATTTATACATCATTGGAGGAGCGGAGTCGTGGAACTGCCTGAACAGCGTGGAGCGTTACAATCCAGAGAACAACACTTGGACCCTGATGGCGCCCATGAACGTGGCTCGTCGAGGAGCTGGAGTGGCTGTTCGTGACGGTAGGCTTCCCAGGCTTAAGCCACCTCTTGTGCTTGATGATGCCAATAGAATGCACAGCTGCGTTCCTTCTCGGGGAGGAGACAGTACAGTAAGAACCGGGCTGTGCCTCCAGTTTTAATTAAAAACTGTAACTAGAAAAACAAAAAACTCTTGATTTTGTTTTGGGACATTCCCCAACCCCCCCTTTCTTTCTCAAAACATCACCATGCAGCTTCAGCAACTGCATCTGTTTGAATCTGGACTTCGCACTTACTCGGAAATAACTTCCAGTCAGTTCTAATGACGCAGAGACCCCAAGCAGGTGAATACTGTCGCTTCAGACCTTGAATAGGGCAAAGGTTTCTGATGGAAAACCTGAAGTTCCTTCGTTTTTGGCTCGATTTGTCTCCCCGGAAAGGAGGCTGCGTCTGGCCTGGTGCTTAGTGGTGAAAGGTTTGCTTTGTTTCCTTTTGCTAGGAAAGCTCTTTGTTGGTGGAGGCTTTGATGGCTCTCACGCGGTGAGCTGCGTGGAGATGTACGACCCCGCTAAGAACGAGTGGAAGATGATGGGAAGCATGACTACTCCGAGGAGCAACGCCGGCATTGCGACGGTGGCCAACACTATTTATGCAGTTGGGGGATTTGATGGCAACGAATTCTTGAACACGGTTGAAGTCTACAATCCGGAGTCAAATGAATGGAGCCCCTACACAAAAATTTACAAGTTTTAAGTGAATTAAATTCCCTTTTCAAACTAACAGGCTTAGTGATGTAATTGTGTTTTAGTAGAGGTACACATGTGAATAGGGTTGGGGAGGGCATAGATGTTGCCAACAGCAACACAGAGCTTTTGCATATTGCATATTAACGTGCTGTACATACTTATTTTGGAAAGAATACCAAGATGAAGGGTTTTTTTGTGTGTTTTAGAACTTGTTTTAGGGTTGTTGGTTTGTTCTTGTGTTTTTTAAGATTTTGAAGATAATGCAAGAGGCACTAGACTGGGCATATCACTTCAGGAGCTTCCCCCAGTGTTTGTTTTGTCCCTTTGCACATTAAATGACTTTTCCTGTAGGCTCTGTTCTTGGGGCAGGGAGTGTAAGGTTTATGGGGGATCGTTTTTTTCATCGGGCCTTGTTTTCCTTCAGTAACTGGAACAATCTGTAACAAAAAGCCTTATTTAAATAGATATAATGGCTATTTTTTTTATTAAAAAAGCTGACATGCCTGCCAATACCTTATCTTTTATGATTGCCTTTTTATAATGGTTTTTATATACTCAGCAGAGTATTTTATCTGTTGACATGAAAACGGCAGATAAATGGTGATTGATGTGAAGAGACAACCTTGGAGTCCGCAGAGCCGGAGTACCGCTGTACCCAGCCTCTCCGCTTTTCCCTCCGCTACACTGTGGTAACTTTGGCCGCAACGGGTTCCTCAGAGCTGAATGGCGTTTCTGAACGTGACATAGCTGTGACTTTCTAGGATGGGAAAACTATTTTGGCTCCAGCTATTTTGACGAAGACGCAGAGGGCGCTTTCTGTACAGCAGTTTTGTTACGACGGGTGAGCTCACCTTTGTAAGACCGAAACTTCAGCGCAGAGGGTGGTTCTTGTGGTTTTTAAACTCTTGCCAGTTGGCAATGAAAATGTATTCATCTGATTAGTAACTGTCTTAAATTTATTTTTCTAATATTACAAGTTGAAAGTGTGATAGAAGATGCATAACTTGGTTTCGTATGTGCCCATAGTACTATGTTTGAGTTCACTTCCTCTGTTCACGGGGGCAGGGAGGGCTTGGTGTCTCGTGTGTAGTGCTGCACATCTAATGCCTGGTGCCAGAACCAGCACTGGCCGCTTGCTGCCGATGCAAACACATTAAAGGTACCTTGTGGGAAATCCTCGCACCACAGGCTTGCCGTGGCGTGTCTTTGTGTCCTTTTCTTTAACAAGCCTAAAATAGACATTTCAAAGGGATGCAGGTTTAAGACAGCAAGGCAGAAGTGCTGCTGATGCCCCGGGCCTGCAATGTTGCCCTCCAGAAGTGGGGGTGATGGTCTCTGAGCACAGAGCCAGCTGCCCTGGAGAGACTTAACCTATACAGTGCTACTCTCTGTTTACTAAAAGATCTCTGCACATTCCTCCAGAGCTGGGAGGAGAAAGCTGGGGGCATTTGAAATAGGAAGTAGTTGTCTTCACCTGTCAGCTGTTTTCCACTAAAGTGCACCAAAAGCTAAGCCGGACAGTGCTCCAGTTGCTCTGGTTCCCTCAATTTACGGTATGAATTGCTGATGTAAGCTTATTTGAGCATAAGATCCTTACTCTGCAACAGTGAGGTAACGACTTGGAGTGAATTTTGCTCTGCAACTCTACTGCATGGCTGGGCACAGGAACTGCCCTAATCTCACAGCCCCAGGCAGCATTTCTCCTGCTAACGGAGCTAGTCAAAGCAACACCACCACGTAGAATTAACTCCCATTTACTGTTACAATAAATTAGATTTTTACAATAAAGATTTTACAAATACATCCAAAAGTTAATACCAAAATAATCACTTGTAGAACTTTGCCAATCATCTTGCCTCTGTACAAATACATACATAGAAGAGGTAGCTTTGAAGGCCACAGCAGCATCGAAAATGGCTTTTAGAAAGTTTCATCAACTTTGAGCAGTTTTCGAAAGCAACAGTGGGTATGCTGGCACCTGGGAAACGGGGACCAGATGAGGGACATACGCCCCAGAGGGAAAACTGCTCATTTTACAAAAGAAGATGGCAAAAGAAGGTTGAGTTTCCCAAAAGGGGGTTTCTAGCAGGTTTCTGCTGTATGAAGATTAAGTAGATATTTTAACAAAGGAAAAACATCCTTTTCCTCTAAAAAGAGGTCCAGGACAAGCACAGCTGCATGAGGACAGTTTTTTTGTTTTTTTTTTTAAAGAGCATCAATCCCTTTCCTTCCACATCTCATGTCTCTAAGCCTTACAGAGCATGCTGTTTAAGATGCATACGTTGCACCTGTGTTTCAGTCCTTCATGCCCGTAAGGGTCCCAGCCTGTATTCAGCTGCTTTCCTTTCAGCACCCAGGTATCACAGTATATTCTTTTTTCCCCTCGCTTATCCCTTTGCAAGTACCAGCGAAAGAAAGGCCTTCCCTGGGTATTCCTATAGGCCCATTAACAGACCGGGGCCCTGAGACGAACGCTTGCGCTCAGCACGCCAGCTGTGTACCCAACCAGCTGCAGCAACCCAGAGCCCCTCGCTTCAGGCAATTACTGGCCTCTGCTCCTTAGCGGAAATTCCAACATTTAATGTACATACGTAACTGGCTGTTTTTTCCCTTCAACGCGAGTATAAAATGGCACCATGGAGAAAAAAGGTGGCAGATGTTTGGCTCCTGGGGTATTTCCCTCCTGCAGTCCAGAGGAGTTGTTAGAGGTGGCCTGGACAAGGGAAAGGCAGCGCTGAACCTCGGACGCATCTCAGAGCCAGCCTCTCTTCTCAGCTTCCCTGTGAATCGATGCATGACACTGCTTGATGGCGTGTTCCAGCTGGGCCAGCTGGCAGCATCCAACTTCCAACCTTGCTCTAGGGAAAAGAAGAGACCAAAGTCATCCAGACACAGTGGACCCACTTTACAGAGGAGAACCTTCACTATATTCCTTTAAAACAAAATTAAAAGGGATTCTAACACAATGCTTCAGTTGTCAAAAGCGGAGAACACTCGGCACTGCTGGAACTCCAGACCTGTTTTTATAGCGAAAGGTCAAGTTTACTACCAAGCCGGCTAATTGTTACGTGCTCCCAGCTGTAATGAAATCTTTCACAAGGAACAATCTGAGTGCCACACAGCAAACATTTAGCTGAGTCTTCTCCACCCAAAACTGAGCCTTCAGCTGATTGATAGGGAAGGATACTGGTTTTTATTGGATGTGTTTAAGTTAAGTTGCACGTCAACTATACATTTCCTATCGGTTTAGGTGTTGCAGATAGATAGAAAGAAGTTCTGTCCGCAGTTATGATACAGTCAGAGACTGATGTCGGGCTTCTGGGATAATCTGACTTCAATCTGCAGCGAGTCCCGTTCCTCTCCACTTGCCTGGCACCTGGAATTTTTCTGATAATCTGCGGAGTGTCACCCATCGGAGACAACGTTTTACAAGCTTAAGCTTCTGCAGGTTAAACATTGTTTAAGTTAGCTACTCCTAAAGGCACTTATGGTCACATATTCAATAAGGGACACCTGCACTCAGAAAAAAATACCATAAGCAGCATTTGTTTTGAAACAAACAAAAAACCCCAACCCTAAGCGTGCATTAACAGTAACCAAAGCGATTCTTGTTCTGGAACCTGGAACATGTGGCAGGATGGCAAACGGTTTTGCATTTTTAAACAGCAGCCACTCTAGTTCAACGGGTGAAAAACCTTCCCAATTTCCATGTTCTTCTGAAAGCAAGCAAAACAAAGCTTCCATCTTTCAGAGAGCTTTAATAAAAGCTGCCCAACTGACGAGAGCCAGGATGTCGTTTCCCCATGTCCAGTTCCATAAAAATCACGTGCAGACACCAAACCACCACAGTTCTCCTGCGTTTTTATTTGCTCACGCAGTTTGACCAGTTTTCCCTGCGCAGTTTGCCCCTTTTTTGCAGCGGTAAAATTGGCAAAATACCTGCTCCTGGTTTTTTATTTGAACTTGGAATTAGACAGTAAAATTGGTTAAAAAGGTAAACAGCAAGGAAAAAAAGTAATTCCTCATTTCTAGACTTAAGCTACAGTATTTTGCAAACATATTTGCTATTGCATTTGGGGAGGGGAAAAAAAATAAAATCAACCACAAGTAAGGCAGCAGAATTCTAAGAGTTTAAAAAATGACCTCATGCATATGTAAAAAGTGTCATTTTAAACAATTAGCACAGATTTTTATGTTCTCGCTTGTACGAGCACGATGTGCAAGAGATGCAAAAATTGCCCTTCACACCCCTGGGGAAAAGGAGGAAAAAAAAAAAGGCGCTCTGTGCCGGGATTGTGTCTCCCTCCTGCCTACTCCCACCCTCGGCACACGAGCTCCTGCTGGAACAGCGACCACTCCACACGTCAGCCGCCGGGTGGTTTCCGCAGGCTCTTCTCTGCTATTTGCAACCAAACGTAACCTCTGAGGAGGAGCCGCTACTAGGAATTATTTATTGTTTTCCTACTAGGAAAGTGGCTACAGAGCTTGAAACCAGTTGTCCTGAACCAAAATACAATTTAATGCAACTAAAAAGGGCTATGGCAGAAGACAAACCATGCAGTTGTGATGTGTATAATCGAAAAGGCAATTTCCATAACACCCAACAAGCAGCAGCGACTTTTGTTCTAAAGCTGCTAAAATCAGGGATTTTATACAAACACCTTAAAACAGCCAAACCATGGCAAAAAGGCAGAGCTCCTTTCTATTTTTTGCTTTTCAGTGTGTTATGTAAAGGTAGTATTAAAAAATAATCAGCACTGAAAGGTCACTTGTACCAGCTTCCCTGACAGAATGGGGATTTTGGAAGGTTCAATTCAAGCCATCTCTCATATATTTACATACATACATACATTCTGTATTTCCACACAAAATAAATCTCTTGACTACACTAACTTATTATTAAGGCTTCTTTTTCAAAAGAAGAATCTGAACTTGATTACACAGAAAACATTCTGTAACTTTGGTTTTCCAAAAGATACTGTCTCAAAAGACCACTTAAAAGGTACTCCTCAAAAAAAAAAAAAAAAAAAAGAGAGAAAAAAAAACCCCCGGGTTAGGTCGCCCAGGTGCAGCCTGAAGGTTCCCAGCCCAGCCTCTGAAGTAATTTCTTTTTACTATGCTGAGCACAAACCTATACACATTTTCTTTCTGCCTGTATCGACGCAGATCAACAGCTAGATTTGTTAGTTTGGGGTTTTTTTTCCACTTGATCAACTTCTTTTAATATATATATTTTTTTAAAATACAATTCAAACTAAGGGATGCTTTTAAAAGGATACGCACCATACCCTCCCAGAATTTTTTGCTCTCGCGGGTAACGTGAGCTTGGCAGATCAGCCCGACAGAGCAGGAGGTGAATCCTATCACACAGGGCAGTGTATAAACGTGCAGCATTTCTCCGGCAACAGCCTGTAGCAGTGCCACAGCTGCGCCGGCGAAGGAACATCCACGCTGCTGGTGAACGAGCTCCATTCATCAGCCACAAACCGCGCCCGGATTCAGTTTTGACGAGTTCGGCGCGACCGGGCAGCCAGCAGTAAGCACACCGTGTACTTACTCGGGCTGTCAGTCAAGTCTGCCTGCAGAACGAGAGCGGGGCCCCCCGCGCCGTCGGAGTAACACCCCCGCCGCAGCACCGAGTGCCTCGACAGTTTTCAAGAAGAGCTCTTGAAAACCAGTGCAAAAAAAAATCTCAGCTGAGACATGAATATTTCATTACTCTTATCTCAACTAAAATTTCCCCTACGTTATTCTAGTGGCCACCAAGTAACGGGTAAAACGGTAGCTAGTATGATACTACCTGCAGACTTTTAGACCTAAGAACAGCACGATGGGTTAATTCAAATGTAGATACTAAACTAACTAGAAGTGATGTTCAACTGGTCAAGAGAGCTTGTTTCTGCACCCTCAAAAGCACCGCGGCGGACACGGGATCGGGGCTTGCTTCCACAGGAACGTGCGACGGTGCTGCGGGACACGCAGCTGCGCCAGGCTGGCAGAAGGGGACGCGCAGGGCACTGAAAAGGACCGTCAAGAAACAGGAAAAGGGCTATGGTTTGCAGCCGCCGCCATTAGCGCTCCCCGGGGGTATCCGCCGGGCCGTCCTGCGCTTCCTCACCACAGACTGGGGTATCAGGGCAGTAGAGCAAACCACTGCTCCGACCACACCACCCACGAGATCTGGCCCCGCGGGCGGCAGGAGGGGGGCAGGCGCAGGGCGCTCGTCCCGGCTGGCAAGGATCGATCACGCCTGGCCGGAGGGACCGAGCATGCCGATGCGGCTGTGTCGGCACCCACTCCAGACCTGAGTCATCGGCGTCTTCCCAGCCCCTGCCCAACGCAGTCACCTCCAGCTCCTCTGGCGGTTTCTGCCAGGTGGAAGAGCACACAGAGCAGCGTGAACGTCGCGCACAGCTTTCAAGCCACCTCCTTGGATGCCCAGGCCTCCAAACAAGGTATTTCCTTAGTTCAGACAAGATCAAAGGCTTGCAAAACAAAGCCTGAATAATTCTTTCTACCACTTACCCTTTACATTAAATTGTCATTTATGAAAATTCAAAAGCCTTAGAAATGGGTAACTAAGTCTTCACGTTAGCTGCTTGCCATAAAAACTACAGTGAACTCTCTGAAACTTCTTGCGATCCAGCAACTCTGCTGCCCGCAGCGCCCACCTGAGCGGGAAGGGAGGGGGAAGAAACGAGGGCTTTAACTAAATCTCCCTTGATCTCCATAATTCTGCAGCTCAGGATTGTGGCACATTCCCACTATTCAGAAGGGAAAAACTTCATTTCAATTAAGAAAGATTCACCAGGATAGGCATCAGGTCCGAAGAATCCGTTACCGAGGAAGGACGCAGCAGCCGGGCCTGCCCTTTGCTACTGCGGTATAATCCCGTCCGCCCCTCGCGGGCTGCTGCCGCGGGCCCCGACAGTGGCGTTAGTGGCGACAGGTCTGACTCGGTACACGGACAGTTTTCGCCTTGTTACAGGGCTTTGCTCTCATCACGTCTCGGTCGCTGCCAATACAAGGACAGGGGACACGTAGAAGCGATGGGGCAGGGCGAGGGGAAAACCTCCCACCAGAAAAGGAGAGGTCTTAGGTCAACACTACTCAGGTTTATGAGGGGAAGACGGGCATTCGCCTGGCAACTAGCAGGCAAGTTCAGAAAAAATTTTAAAAAGTGTCATGTAAGAATTTCTGATGAAAAAAACCTTATTTTGTGAATTTGCTGAAGATGCAAAAAATTGTTCCAGCAGATCTCTGGGGCTGGGTCAGTATTTTTGTTCCATTTATATCCTAAAGATCTGGATCCTAGTCCTTGGCTGGCATCTTCTCAGCGCCGCTGTGATACCAAAGCCCACAGTACCACTTGGGGATAGGAAAGCAGCGAGAACTGTGCATGTAGCTTTGGCTATTTCACTTCAAGTAGTCCTCGTCCTTCTCCAGATAAGGAGAAACGCTTTGGATCAAAATTTCAAAAGGAGAGCGTCTTTGGTGTATCCTGAAAAAGGATCGGTCAGAGTACGAACATTCCCGACAGGAACTTATCTCCCAAAGAACTCGGAGGCTAGCTTGAATTAAAAATGTTTGCTGGTAACTGAAGAAAGGGGAAATACTTTGTTCAGCGTGTTTCTGCTGAAGCACAAGTAATTCAGTCTGCCTTAAAGCAGTCTCCTTTCCTGAGCCTTTGCTCTTGGAACATCTCTTTAATTGAGTGCTTTTAAAACCTCATTTAGCATCTCTGCTTTATTGGGTGGAGTCCTATTTTATTTCACTTTTGTAATACCAAATAGTTGCACTGCTGTAATAACTGAGAACAACAATTAGACGTAAGTAGTACTTCGAAAAATCTGTGAATCGAACTTACGGCAACAGGTCTTAATCTTTGCTTCCTTGGCTTTATATGTTTTCAAAGGACATAACGGATCTGCAAGAAAAACGTCACCCTCACCCTGTGCTGCTCCTCCAGAAAATGAAAGTTCTGGTGAGAATGAGGTTTTGGCCATGAAATCTACTGCGGCACACAGAATTCCCAACAGTGGTCCAAGTTTTCGGGCCTTCTGCTGAAGTATGGCCCTAGGGACACCTTTCAGACACCAGGAGCACAATAGCAAAGGCTGTACGTACACTGTAGATTTTATACCAACAGTGGTGGAGATGTCCACATATGTTTGAAAATGTGAGAACTACAGAAGTGCTGGCATCAGCTCAGGCCAGCTGAGCTTCTAAACTACTTTCCCCTATTGATATATAGATTGAATCTCTCCCTCCCTGCGTAACTTTCCTCCCCTGACCTAGCAATGTGCACAAGTTCACAGAAGATTTAGGAAACCAGTATCAGTCCAGGCAGAAGAAAAAGTTATTAGAATAATCTGCCTACTCAGATTAAAATAATCTGCAAACCTTTTACGCAGCTGATGGAACCACGCTTCATATCCTGGCACGTTACAGCTAATTCATATCCATGTAACAGGAACGTCACAGAAAATACTTACCTCTCTTTTATTCACCACTGAAGATTTATTAAAAAAAAAAAATCTGCCATTTTAAAAACCTCACAGAACCTGGGTTTACAAGCCCTCAATTACACAAATTCAGGAAGAAACCTTCCATGAGCCAGAAGCTTTACAGTAAAGAACTGTAAGACTTGCACGACGCTGATTTTTAGATTGTTTTCAAGGACTTTAACTCAGCTGTACAACAGAACGTTTGTTTTCCTGTGACTGGACTGTACAAAAGCCTCCTAAACTGGAGCGTTTGTTTCTCCTTTTTTTCCACCTCTACTTACAAATGGCTTAGTAACACGCAACAGCTTAATTTACGACTTTAATAACGAGGGCCACAATTGTGGCACAGCAACTGCCGGTATGCCCAGTTTTCACGGTAGAGTTCAATCGCTTGAATCGCCTTGAGAAACGCAGGGTTTTTTCCTCTGCTGATTTAAGCAAAGTTCTCATAATGCCAAGGTCAGTTCACAAGAAGTACTTCATCAAAACCAGAATTCCAGTTAAAACCAAATTCATTTAAACGCAGTCTCACGCTCTAACCTACCTTACAGTCTAACCTACCTTAATGCTGACCTGTTCTGGCTCCGACTGCCCCTAACCCATCCAGAATCCAGAACTGGGAGAGGAAAGAGGGACCAACATCTCACCTCAAAGTCAAACAGCTGAAAACTGCTGTGTAGGTGCTAACAGCTCATCTCTAATTTAATTTCTGTCCTCTCCCACTCTGTTGTAATAGTTGGTCATTTTTAAAAAAAAAAAAAAAAAAAAAGGAAAGAAAAAAGAAAACAACCCCACTCATCTTCCCTCTGCCCCTCCTACAACGGTGATTTTTTTTTTGTCCAAACGATTTCTCCTGTGGTATTCTGCTTAATACAGTACACACTGAAATGCTGTCTCGAACCCCATCTGATGTGGTCAGTAATGCGCTTACCGATATATCTCTTGTGAAACACACTCATAAAGCTCCTCAGCAGTGAATTTTATACTGCTATTTATCTAAAACAAAGAACAAAGAATTAACATAGTAATTTACCAAGTTTAACGATTAAAATTAACCATCTCTCTTATACCAGCTGTGTAACGTATGACCTAACAGGCTCTCGAATTGAGACAGTACATAAGTCATGTGTTATAAAATCAAATATCACAAATTACCAATCATGATTGTGTATAATGGGAGTGATAGATATCACTCCAACTCCCTTTTCTAACAACTTCTGCACAAATCTAGAAGACCTTAAATAATTCTTCCTCCCCTGTTAATTTACCCTATAGTTCTATAGCAAACAAAGTAAGTTCTGACTCCCATTAATTCCATAAATATAGTCACCCTATATGAACAGGCCCCAAACACAAATATATTTTCCTGTATAGGAGAGGACTGGAAATCTGAAATACGCCATGTACTAAATGGGAAAATACCTCCGTTCTCCTGCAAACATTCATTTCAATTTCTCTTCTTAAAATCTTTCAGCACAAGTGAGTTAAAACTTCATGAACAACTGGTAATTTCAATGTATTTTTTTTCCTCTGAACTGCGGCCGATATTCTCCACAGAAGTACCTCACGCAATGTAACTTCCTAAAATCACCATGTCAGGGATGTTTTGGTGACTTCAAGCTTCAAGACATTTTACTCTCTGCAGTGAGTCATTCACAACAAATGAGTGCTCAGAAAGGCAGGCAAGCAACTCAAGTACCGGTAGAGACTCGAGTAACTTTTCATAGGTATCAACTAAAAAAATACATTTTTATGTCCAGCACCTAATAAATGAGAGCACGTCTTCAAAATTCCAGCTTAGTGGAAACACGATGATGAGACAGCTAACCTCGTAACTACTTTGAATTAAAAAAACTGTAACAGAAGCGTATCTGACAAAACATTAGAGAAAACTTCGTACCTCGACGCTTATGAGGAAGTTATAGAGGGTCCAAATATCTTGGAAAGTACTGGTTGGGGTCAAAATTCTGAAAAAGAAAAGGTTTAGGATTTTTTTTTAAGCAGCTATAAAAGGATTCTAAGGAAGAGTTCAAAAAATAGTCAGAAGTGCTTCATGGGAAAAAATATTAATTACTTTCTTTAAACAAAAAGAAAATTCTGATCTTTGAAGAATTTTCCCTTCCACCCCTCCCCTTCCACTCCCCCAAAAGAATTAAATGAGCTTATTATTTCTGTAAGGACTTTCTATGAAGGTTTTTCCCAATTAAAAATTCAACTGCTGTTTTTATAAGCAATTTCTCTATATAGATGGGAAGAAAACCAGCAATAATTAAAAGCCTTTTGTTTCACATAAGCAAAGCCTGCTGTATTAATGTGGAGCCACAGAAAAGTGACACGCAATACAAAACTTTCCCACACTAGCTAAAGCTTTAACTCATTCCCTCCAGTATTCTAACCTACAGCTCAAATGCTACAATTTACATACATTTTTGCTCCTGCTAATAATAACCAGTTCCAGCTCAATATTGAGAAGTGAAAATAGGGTTGCACAGCTGAAGAGAGGTGTTTTTATGAAGAGTGGTATTTTATTTAGCCAGGAACGCGCACAACAGCCAGCAACGTTTCAGGCTTTCCCAAAGCCCGTGCTCACCACGTTACAAGCGGAGATACCACCCGCAGAGGAAAGCGTCAGCTTCCGTCTCTCCGGAGGGAGTTGTGGAGTTTTGGGAGATATACGCCCTTTTCCACTGGGCTCCAAAAATGATCTGATCAGGAAGTGATTCTCTCAAAAATTCATTATTCTAATCTATTTAAGCGGCTAGAATTCAGTTATACCTCAGTGGAACTTAATGTGCGTTCACTAGGAAAAATCAGAACCCTCTTAAGCATTATAAAATGTATATAAAAATCTACATTAAAAAACACAGAACGCTTTACATATATTAAGAAATAATGATAAAATTCTGCCTTATGTTAAGTTTTGAGTATGTAAATAATGATTAAGAAAATGACTGTATTTGGAAAAAAACAGTTTTAGAAATCTTTTTGTGAAGAAAAAGATTTTTTTTTGGAAATAAGCTCTACTTATTTTCCCATGGGAAAGTGCCCAAATTCTTCCCTCCCTCCCCTAGCAAGCTGTAAGCCTTTATAAATTAATTAATCAGGAATTGAAAAAAACCCAGAAAACTAACAGAACAAGTTAAAAATCCCAGTTAAAAAAAGACATTGTAATTTAAACAGGCTGGAAGACCGTGACGCACCACAGGATTTATCGTAACTAGTAAGTCCGCTGCTCGTTTTCATCATGATTTTACATAGGAATTACCACCGTTACAAAAATTAGTCGGGCATTCTTTCCCCCTTCGTAAGAAGATGCATGCAGAATTTTTTTCTTCAACTAAAACACTTAACCTGCCAACTAAAAGCCAAGCAAGAGAACCAATTGGCTAGTTTTCCCCAAAATACCTCAAAGCCTTCAGCTGCTACCTCAGTGAGAAAGCTATCAGCTTTGACAGCGTAAAACCCCGGCAAAGACAATTTGGCAAACATCCTTGGAAACGCTGGGAATCTTGGCAGCTTGGACCGCGTCGCAGCTGAGATTCCCACCGTCCGGCTCCGTGAGGCCGTTGGCCAGCAAGCCTGTCTGCGCGGGACAATGCACCAGCTTCGGCTGTTGCGTCAGTCATCTACAACATAAATAAACTGATAGACCCGAGCCTGGGAAAGCGCGACTTCTATTGCCGATGATTTCGGTATCGTTCCGTCTTCTATTTCGGGCAAAAAGGAGGGAAGCTTGCATGCGTGTTTTCATAAAACAGAATGCAAAACCGTGCAAAACACCAAAGTTGTTAGTGATGTAACTTCACCTGAAGGCCGTTACATGTTGCTACACACTATATTGGGGCAAAATATGTTTATCACTGTATTTTTCCTGCTGTGCCAAGGACACACATGGAAGGGTGCCGGCCAAGGAAGACTGCTGCCACAGTTGAGCTGCCGGTGGGAAACCAGCCAGGTAAGCTTCCTATAGGAAGGATGGAGGGTAGGGGAAAGGGCGGCTGGCGAGAGAGAGGAGACCTGCGTTAGTTATGGGCTTCTGGATTTTGTGGAAGAAAAACGTATGTACGAGCTACAAAAAGGTGAAGGAAGAGACCGAGAGCAGAGTGGAAGGCAGGACTAAACGGCGCTGCCTTTCCCTTTGCCGATACGGCATCTCCGCAGGGCTGCTTCTGTTCGTCCGACTTCGAACTTCCCCGTCCCCAGGGCAGAGAAGTCGCTAGAAACTCTGTATTTCCCTCCACCATTCTTAGCAAGGCTACTTTTAAAGAAAAGCAGTTTGAAAGTGATTTCTGAAGCAATATTAGACTGGAATTCTGCAGTCATTTTAGCCCTCTGGTTTTGCCCAGACCTTTAATTCTACTGTGAAGGCAGCCAACGTGCCACCCGCACTCCCTTCCCCTTCACAAGCCCAACGCCACGAAAGCGCCAGCACCACATACACTGTATTTGATCTTTTCTCACTGAAGGGAGCACTTTTCAACAATTACTAGAGAAAGCAAACAATTTCTTTATTAAAATTTCTGAATCTTGACACCGGTTAGAATGCTGCAGACTTAAAAATTATCCCACGACGTTTCCTAGACCATGCAGCCTACACACTCAACAAGGTAACCCTCACCACTCTTTGTATTAATTTCTTGTGAGGGCCTAAAATTGAAAAACATACTTCTTTTTGTACTGGTGACCAAAGCGTACTGGCAAACTGCTAACGGTATCAGGTTTGCTCACTATAAATTACCAGACTGGAGGTGGATGTACAAACCGGTTGTGGTTCTGCTTCTTTGGTAAAAAAAACCAAAGTCAAATGTGTGAATAAGCATCTAAGTCCCTTAATGTTAAATCCTGTAGCTTATTTTATGGAGTTTGCTTGGATTATGACAGTAATTGTTTCTGGGTTTATAACATGAAGTGAGAAGCCTGACATTTGGCTCAAGCCTTTACAATGTCTTCAAATAAAAGATGTTTGTTATTTTCAAGGAAGAGCCATTGCTCCACACGGAGTACTGAAAAGAAGTTGGTGAGAGAAGAGCTTGCACCATAACTTCCCCCACAAATTCTTAATAGGTCAGCATTCATAAAACACGCTTATTGCTGTTTTCAACTAAATAGAAACTGGAAGACAAGCTCCGGTCTTGGAATATATTTCTTTGTAGGAAATTCTAACACATTCCGGTCTGCAGGGCAATGATTTCACACCACTGCTGCTGTCGACCGGTTTTAATCATTTGATGTTCCTTTCATCTCCTGTAACCACCATTCTGTGCTACAGAAAATAGAAATTTTAAGATGTACACTGGGAAATCTGGACATGTCTGTAAGCACATCGACTCTGCATCTGCACTTCATTAAATCAGGTTGATCTCATTTTCATCAAAGTTTTTCAGTGGAAAGAAGTCTGCCTCAGGTACACAACTATGTCTAGAGGACACCCTCTCAATTACTAACAGATGAAGCAAATGGGCTCTTATGTGAAACTCTTGCAGCGCAATCTGAACCTCAGTATTGTGAGCACTGCAATATTTAACCACTCCTTTTTCTTCTCTCTCAACATGACATCAAAGGTATTTTGGTGGAAAGCCACCAAATCACTTTGCCTTTCCTATCAGCACAGCCACGCAAAACCAAACTAGAGACCACCCCACGGTACGTACTTTAACTTTTAATTAATCGAAACATCATGTTCTGAGCAGGTGTTGGGAAGGATACTGGGTGACAGGAAAGCTGGATTGCCACTAAAATGCAATTTCTTGATCAAGCTAAAAACTATAGTAGGGTTCTGTGTAGTTTTCTGAAAATATTTAGTACGTGAGGTAGAGAAGAGCGTGTCGTAGAAAGACACAAAAAGTGACTACGGGTACCAGCTACAAAATGGAGGTTAAATATTGTTCTTGGGAAAAAAGGGAGAAAGGAGAGTCACACTTCATGATTTCTATCTCATAAGCAATAGGGCTTCCCAAACCACTCAGAATGTTCCTTTACCTACTGTCCTGTCACTCATCTGATGCCAAATGCATGCACAGAGTGTAAAACACGATAATCAAAAATGGAAACGGAGAGGAAATAGCTCACCGTGTGGTTCCTCACTTGTGCATAGAGAAGACCTGGGAAACAAGCAAAGCCTAGCTGGAAAGGACCAGAAAATTAACTTACCAAATAGAAGGGGAAAAAACCCCAAACAGCAAAACCCAAGACACAAAGACAATCTGGCAGTGAAAGCAGGCCAGCCCACCAGCTGCTCACAAACATGAAAATCCTGGGCAATGACAAGTAAAGCATATGGATAAAAGTCATATGAGACTACGTGGTAAAAGCTCTCAAACCCAGCCAAACCTCTGTACCGCAGTATTTGTCACACCGAGCCATTCCTCTTTAACAGTTCTATGTCATCGCCTGTGGCGTAAGACCGATACGACTGTCATAAAACATTAACCAATTCAATGAATCCGTACAGTTAATCAAAAAGGCATATGGCTTAATTATAGAAGAGTCAACTTAACCCCTTAAAAGCCCCATTTAACCTCACCATCAGAATATCAGGGAAGCAAACAAGGATGAGAAATAGAAAAACAAAACTTCTGTGTGGCTAATGAACAATTCTGCATTATGCTGCACTGCAATAAGGGACTCAAACTGGTGTTACAATGATCAACACATGCCAGAATTTTGTTCAACATCAACCTACTGGGAAACTAAGGGGATTTTTCCCAAAACAAAGTCACGCTCATGCTTTCTTCTGCTGTGGAAGTACTTCAGATGCCAGATCCTAGTGCCATGTTGTACTAGACGCCTGTTCTCCAGCTTTACAAGGTCAGAAAGGACCATGGCTTTTACAACACTACCTCATTTATTCAAACTTTTCTGCTTTTTAGACTGGTTCAAAGGCAAAAAGGCTTAAGCAGCTGCCACAGCATCACCTCTGCCCTGCACCTTGTTAAGTGAAGGCCAATTTCAGCTGTATTTGAGAGAGGCAGAGGTCTTGAAACATTTAAATTTCTTACAGCTATCATTAAAAGAGGTAGAAGGGTAAAGGGCAAATTCAGACCCTGGCAGCAGAGAAGGCCGTAGGCAAGTTCAAATGTCATAGGAGGTGGCAAAGAATCCACACAGGAAGGAGAACGCTAAAACTAGGAGAAAACCTTTCCAATCTTAATGATTCCGTTAAAAAGACCTTCAAGATCATCAAATCCAACCGTTAACCCAACCCACCAATATTTTGTCAGATACCACACATTTCCAACTATATCAGGCAGGATAATTAAACCAAAGGATAGGCCACTACAGAAAGATGAGCTTCGGAAATGCTGTCACTGCTGTAAAGTGGCTGTTTTCATGGTAAGCAAGGGGATGTTTCCGTGTTAGAGCTGACCCCTGGGGAGGGACACTGCTATGTACAACGCCTCTCCGCAAGACGCCTTACGGCTCATCCAGCCGTAGTCCTGCCAGCCTGACTGCGCGCGGTCAGAACGTTCTGCGGAGGAGGTTGTAAGTCCTCCTCTGGCGCGTAATTTGTGAGTTCCGCAAATTATGTTACGCATTGTGTTCAGGGATGAATATAGCTGATGGGTAGCACCGTCAGCCAGATCTGCCACTAAGAAAAGGAAGAGGGAATTTAATGTTTAAATGCAGTATTTCCAACATCTATTTCTCCTTCACAGGAAATTCTGTTTACCCTCGAACACCAAAGGCCAGCACTCTGAGGCTGAAATTAGAAGTAATTTAACTGTTCTCCTTTAGTGGGTCATGAACTTTTCAGGTTTCACCTAAATAAAAAAAAAGTGAAATAAAAAATAATAAATAATAATAAAAATAAAATAACAAAAAAGTGAAAATCAAACAACTAATGATAGGAAAGTCTGACACTTTTTGAACTGGGAGTTAATCTCCATTTTATTTCCAGAAGGAGACTCCATGCGGAGGAAGATTAAAAGCACAGCTCTTAATCTAGAGACTTTATGACAGAAATTACTAAATGCCACAGCAGTCCAAGGGAAGGAAGACAACTTTTGAACTAGACAGCAAGAAGAAGAAATCTGAATTCCTCCACTGACCAGCTGAAGAAACAAAGAGGAAACAGTTTCTCTACATCCATAGAATTAGGTTTTTAAATTAGTAAAACTGTAGAACTGGTCTTCAATTACTTAAACCCAAAATACTCAAGTCAGTGATCCATTCTGACAGAGCCATGCTTTCCTGCACTACTGAGATCTGAAAAAATTATACTTTTATTTTACAAATGTTTATGGAGTCCTCATTCAAATCAGTGCTTTCCAAACAAACAAAATCATTGGGATTTTGAGAGAAATTCCATTTAGACAAAATATTAGAAAAGCAGAATTCAGGTTCCTTACTGCAGCAAGTAACAGATAAGTATTTTTACAGCTGACAGTAATTAGTATAAATATTTATGAATATCGTAACTAAGAGTATATGCTGTAAATTGTGAGTGATTTTAAAGCTGGCATGGGAACAAAACAATTCTTTCTTAGCAAACAAATGGGGAAAATAAAAAAATCTAACTAGAAAGAACTCTATCAATTCACCAAAGACTGAACTTTTTTTCTGTTAACAAGGATTTCTTATCTAAAAGTAACTGGGGCAGAAAACATGAAGACATGTGTAATTCCCCAGGGGTACATCAGAAGTTATACCCAGCCAAGGGAGAACACTGGCTAACGTAAACCCCCACAGCTATATTGAAATGCTGCCGCTGAAGGCTTTGAACGGGTAGAAAAGCTCTCCGTACCCAAGATTCCCATCAGCACGTTAACGGGAAGGTTGAACAGCAACAGGATGCACAATAGGTTTCAGAGGACCTGTCATAAAAACTGCAAATACTTCCAGTCTTCTGCTGCTACTGGTGCATACATTAATTTCAACAAGGTTAGAAGAGACCACATCCTGCGCGCAGGAAGCGGAGGGAAGTTATGATGTAACTTACATATAGAGTCAAATGTATCTCGAGTACATCGACCCCCCCAGCACGATACCTTGCAAGGCATCCTGCACTTCTAAGAACCAGATCTGTAAGAGTTAATAATCTGTGGTAATTACTTAAACCTCTCTTCTCTCCAAAGATGAAGGGTCCAAACATCTTCCAGCAGAATCAGTGGAAGAATTTCTACAAATGATGGAAGATTTGATGCAAACTTGAAAACCCTGAGTTGCAGAAATACTCCTGTTGCCTCAAAGAGCTACTTGAAAACCAAGAAGTTATTTTAAAGATTTTTTTAAAGATAATTATTGTAATTTATTTTAAAGATTTAATTTAAGAGACCGTAAATTAGGTCCCCTAATGAACTGGTTCCAAATAATACCCAACCCAAATAATACACAACGTAAAGTATAAACTATCTCGGGAAACAGTCAGAAATATCATTCAATCCAAAATTATTCCAAAACATGTCACGGTTTTACAATTTTATTTGTAGTACAAATGTCAGAGGTTTAATAATCTTCGTTCATTGCTAGTCAATGTAATATGCATCAACATATAAAATACCCTTGGCTACCAAAAGTGAGAAACAGGTATTTCATGCTCACTTTTGAAGTGAGTAAATGTCAAGAATTTGACATACTGATATAACAACGGCTGCGAGGATCAGCTCTATTTGATGAGACAGCTAACACATACTGGCTTAAATACATCCCTGCTGCCAAAAGAAGCAAGTTATCAACAGTTGCTAACCATACTACTTACTGTGTTAATTTTAGAGCTGAAGTACTGTAAAACATTTATGGCATGCAGTATTTTGCAGAATAAATACAATTCTGCTACCAATGCTGTTAGAGGAAGAAGCAAAGATAAAATTAAAAATATGTATGATATGAAAAAAGTTATAAAAATAGGGTAAGATGCAAAAAGCTGTTAACAAGATCTCTCTGTGAAACAGTTGCGTTTTTTTTTTTCCTCTCCAATATCTATATTTGTCATAAAGATGTTCTAGTAATCAAATCTAAATAGTTGTAGCAGTGCCACCAGTGTAGGGTTGGGGTTTTTGTGAGGAAGGGTTTCATTACACACATTTATCCCAAGAAGTGTGATTGTGTTTTCCTAATTGTTTTTAACAATCTGAAAATTTGAACTTTTCATGCAGTTGAACTTTCAAAATAATTTATTTGTAGTTATAAGTTGGAAGTAAGTAACTTTCACATGACAGTTTCTCTCTTCTATTCCTTGCTGTCCTGAGCAAAGAAGCGAACACAGAAAATACTTGTATTTTATCACAAAAAGTTGTGTTGCCTCCAAGTATTCATGCTAGAACTTTTTCACTACTTTTTTTCCAGATGCCTCCTTTTCTGCAATCACGCCATCAGATTAACTGTTACTGAAAGTAATTTTTTCAAAAATCAAGAAAAATAAATATACCCTAAGCTCAGTTTTAGAAAGGCTGAGCAACCTAGGCAAAATAAGCCTCCCTCTTGCTTTTGAAAACTATTCTAGTCTATAAAAACTTCAGACTTTTTGTTTTAATACTTTATAATATACATAAACCTACAATGATTCCTAATATGGCTTCTGCCTCTCTGGAAAACCTACTCAGAAGTCTCAAACTAACTTAAATACTACACTCAAGACTAAACAGAAAAGTACATGTTCCAGGCTCTCTGAATTTCTTGCTCCACGATGCCACCTACCGCAAATCTGCAGAACAAACTCAGAGCAGGTATTTCCAAATGCAACCGTGCAGGAAAATTACTCCACTCCGAGAATCATTCTGGATGCATAAATAGTGTATTTCAGTTTAGTGGAAGAAAAGAAAATTCTAAAAAGTACAAAAGGAACTTTCAAGGCCATTTCATCAATGTTATTGAGTGCCACGTGGAACAGAAAATAGCCTCTCCATTTCAAATAAAGTCAAATGGCAGAATCCTGTTTATCTTTGCTCCAAATATTGTAATGGCTCTAATCACTGAAGTACATCTTTTGTAAATGTGCTGGTTTTGGCTGAGAAAGAGTTCATTTTCTTCATACTAGCTGGTATGGGGCTGTGTTTTGGATTTGGGCTGAGAAAAGTGTTGATAATGCAGGGATGTTTTCGTTATTGCTGAGCAGTGCTCACACAAAGTCAAGGCCGTTTCTGCTCCTCACCCCACCAGCGAGCAGGCTGAGGGTGCACAAGAAGTCAGGAGGGGACACAGCCAGGACAGCTGACCCCAACTCCCCGAAGAGATATTCCATACCATACGACAATATGCTCAGCATATAAAGCTGGGGGAAGAAGGAGGAAGGGAGGGACGTTCGGAGTGATGGCGTTTGTGTTCTCAAGTCACCGTTACGCGTGATGGAGCCCTGCTGTCCTGGGGATGGCTGAACCCCTGCCTGCCGATCGGAAGCGATGAATGGATTCCTTGTTTTGCTTTGCTTGCGTGCACGGCTTTTGCTTTCCCTATTAAACTGTCTTTACGTCCACCCATGAGTTTTCTCACTTTTACCCTTCCAAGTCTCTCTGCCATCCCACCATGAGGGGGGTGAGCGAGTGGCTGCATAGGGCTTAGCTGCCAGCTGGGGTTAAACCACGACAGCAAAATAGATTTCTCTGATATAATGTTAGACCTTTTTAATTTTTACAGAGCTCTCCCGTAACGGGAAATACAGGAGGTAAGTAGCTTTCATTACAAGAAATAAAATATGTCTTTTGTTATAGCCACACAGTTTTAATGACACACCTCTAAGACAAAAATAATGACCTTGAAGCACCGTATTCCCATTAAGTCTTATCCACCACATATATAAACTGATACTACAGGAGTTCTTGCAAGAACTTTAGGTCAGGAATGAAAAGAACACAATTTAGCAGTAACCTGCTTATTAAAACACATCAGAGAAAAAAAAAGATGACATTGCCACTACTAAAATCTAATTTCAGTTGGGAGTACTAAACCAAACAATCCGCAATGAAAATTAATAAATTACCACCAAGCTATTCTAGCTCACATTTCTACCCATATTTTTCTGTTTCTACTTTCATAATATTTAGACCATTTATCTTTGAAAGAAAGACAACAATTCCTGGAATGGATTTGTCCCACTGTTAGTGTGCTGTGCAGAAAAAAATCAGACCTGTAACTTAGGCTGTAATACTACTGATGCAGGGGTGGTATTTTATGCTCATGTGAACACACTACTTCACATGAGTGTACCTTGAAGCTTGTTTGGGGCTTACAGAATATATATTGCTGGAAGATTTTAATTAAAGAAATATTCTTTTGCCCATAATGAAAAAAAAAAAAGGCAATGAAAACTCATTTGGCAGTGGTGACACGTGAAGCAAGCGTTTGCATGATTCTATCATAGTTTTTGTTGGGGGGTGGGGTGGGGTGGAGAAATACTCTAGCAGTTACAGATGAAAACTAGCTCAAGTGCCAAGTGACAAGAGCTCCAGATCCCTTTGAAGGGCCTTGACAGGTCAGACCTCACACTTTACAACTGGGATAACCATACGTCCATACCTGGCAGGACTGTTGTGAAAACTATAGCATAAGGACTGTGATCCTTAGCAGAGACTGCAATGAACTTTGCGAAGTACTGATAACGCAAATTTGAAAGCTTACTGCTATGGTACAATGACAGAAAAAACACTTCTTGAAAAAAATTATATCCTTACTAGATAACCTGTAACAAAGCTGGAACAGTCTACAATAGAAATGTAATATACCTCAACATTTACTTAGAAGGCAAGGCGTTAAGGTACAGGGCAAGCCCAATCATTCGGATGCATCTATTTCAGTTTTCTAACCTATCTGCACTGTTACTACGCAAAAAAGGTGTGCGAAGTGGTGTTATTTTCCCAAATCAAATAGCTCCAGCCACTCAGATTCATGGCCTGTAACACTTTAGGATGCTCACGGCAGGTACTGGAACTTTAACCACAGTTACAAACCAGTTCCTACAAAACACTCTTTAAAGTCAATGGGAAACTGAGGAACCCCACAATTGTGACAATGTAAAGCATTCTTCTGTAGCTGGTCCTGCTAGTGAATAAACTTCACTGCTATTAAAAAAGGACTAAGCTAAGGCTACACAGGAGATACCTCATTCTTCCTGAAGCTTCATTTTTATTATTCTGTACTCTCTAAAAAAGAGGGAAGACAGAGGGAATATTACCCTTCCTAAACTGAGAGTCCAGCTGATTGACTGTCATTGTTACTGCTGCATTATAGGTTTTGACTCATAAAGAATACTCTAGAATTTGTAACAGTGAAGTCCCAAAAGTTTGCATCCTTCACTGTATTGGAAATTTGCCCCAATTCCAGTATGCCTCACATTTGAAAGACAAACGTTCTGAATTATTAGAAGTTCTTGCCATCAGAGTTAATATATTAGTTAATCATGTCATAGCTCCAGTTACACTCTCAGCAGAGGAGAGTGGCTCGTCATCAAATACTGGAAAACAAGTCCCAAAGTCATAAAAGAGAAAATTCACTACAAGAGATCTAAAAGTCTGCAACAGTTTCTTATTCTTTCGCTACCAAGAAATGGTTCTGGGTAGCACTGATACAAAGATTTTTACTGAAAATCATGTAACTAAGCACACATAATAAATTACAGTTTGGCATCAAAAGATTTCGTTGACTTTTATGACTTTAAGTGACTGTTCCTATCACCAGCTTTTATGATTAGCTTAAATGCTTACCTACTAATTCCTTCACGGATATCATTCACAGCTGCCAACAGTTTCTGCAGACCTACAAAAGCTTCTTCAAACGAAGACTTTGCAGGCAAAGTTACTGCATTGGGGTCCAACTTTTGGAAAATTTCAATACTAATATTAAAAATAGAGACATTGAAAAGCAGTTAATAAAAATCCTCAAAATTCAGAGAAACACAGTATCTATTATATGCATTGTATTTTGACTATTAAGAAAACAACAAACCCAAGGTCAAATGTATATTGATACTAAAACGATGTTATCTAAAGTAGTCTTAGAATAAATAGTAGAAAGACCATGCCCTACAATTGTACTTCTCCGTTTAAATTTTCCCTGGCAACTGTATTCTATAACAGTATTTCAACTTTGACTTAAATATTTGATTTATCACTAATCTTCACTTGAGAATGAAAGTCATCTTCATGCATGACCTGAGTACACCTGAGTAAGCTTCTCTCAGAAGACAACGGTTAGGTTAAAGCAGCAAAGTCTTAAGTGCTTTCCATCAATTTTCCAAGCAGCTTTATTCTCCAGATTTATTGGAATGGGCTTGACACCCTCCCTGCAATGGTTGCATTGGGACGATGAGCTGCAGTGCACTCATGAAGAATTATCCCCACGGGTGCAAGGTAAGTAGTATCTTCTTGACATGAGCAAGAAGTGTGAATTGACCTTTGATTCTAAAATGTTATCCTCTTTTCACAGTAGGGTCCTTAACAGGTGGCAAGAGCCAACAGTTTAGTTGCATTTTCATTATAAAGTGGTACACTTGAAAGCGTTTTTTCCTCGATGCTTCTATGAAACCTTCAAATTCACGATTACTACCCCAGTAAGAGAACTGCTAAGTAAGAGAGCGTTCTCTGGTGCAGATGCTCAGCTGTCCTGAACACCACACCAAGCCATCTCCTAACCAGCTTCAATTCAGATTAATTTGCACTGGTGTAAGCTCAGTGTAAGACTTAGACCTGTGCAACTCTACAGTACATTCAAATGCTAGTGTGGAAATGGCACTGGCACAGTTGTTATCACTGTTTTTTAGGTGAGTCCTTAACAGACCACCAAAAATGGAGTTTCTTTGTGCTTGATGTAACTCAGTGTCCCTCCTCTGAAAAGATTTCAGATTAAGACCACAAAAAGAAAACACAGTATCTATTCAGATTTTGTGATAGGATCCAAAAGCATGGCATCTCAGTCATTTTCATGCAAATTTTTCAAAAATAACTAAAATACCAACAATGGTAAAACATCTATATGGAGGAGGGGGTTAATTGCATTCAATTTTCAGTTTAGATGAGAAAAGAAATTTGTCACTAGATTTTGCTTAATAAGAAAACTTATTATATTTCAAATTGATTGAAGTTTTTTAAAAAATAAACAATTTTGCATGGGCTATATATGTGTGTACCTCCACAGAATTTGGAAAGAAAATAACCATGAGAAAACTTAGAGCTTGAATGCCTCTTTTTTATGGATAAAGATGAGATTTCCATGGACGTCTCACATTTGTGGCTCTTACAGGGTTTTCAACACCACTCTCTAAGGCAACTTATTTCAGCCACTGCCCAGAAAAAGAGCAGCAGATCACTGACTGCATCCACATAACAATTTGTATGGTCCTAACTTCTTTGTGTGACATGTGTGATTTTTTTTTTGTCAATTTTGATTAATTACTAATAGGTTCTTCTCTAAAATAGGGGAAAAAAAACAATTTCTAATGTTTGTGTGTTTGAAAATTATGTAAGACTATGTAGAAGTTCTGAATTTCTTTAGTATACTGTACCTGTACAAATTTATTGTATTCCAAACACCTTCAAGGACTGACCAGATTTCCTGGTGCCTGTTTTCTTGAGCTACATGAAAGCTGGGATGTAACTTTTTTTCTTCACAGTTTTGAAGATTTGGTGTCATTGCTTCCATTTTTTCACATACAGCATTTTCTGAAAGAACCGTGATGTCTTCTGATAAATCCTGCTCACTGTCTGACCTCACCTTATAAAACAATTTAGCAAACAAATAATGAGTGTATTTGGTTCCTAACTTAGGAAAAATTGAACACTTCTACCTTTTTTTTTTCTTAAAGCATTGCTCAAAAAAGCAAGGCAGATCTCTTCTAGTCATAACCATCTTATAGTCTCTGCATCTAAAGCATCTCTCGGTCTCTCACCAAGTCTTTCTTCTACATGTGTATATTGGTATTTCTACAGATAGGAAACAGAAGCAAGGGGAAACCCTGTGCCAAAGCTTCCCAGGCATGGTAAAGCCGGTATAAACAAGAACAGCTTCTTACTCTCACTCCCTATCCCACAACTGATGGCACATTTTCCTCTGCAACAGCACAAAGTATTCATTTACTCATTTGGTAAACTGGTTCAGAAAATTTGTCCGGGTTAAACTGAAACCTGGCACAACTTCGTCTGTGTGAGGACAGTTCTTTGTCAACTCAAACACCCATCAGGACAAGGACAGCAGGAAACAAGTTTTCAGATGGAAAGCCAGCAGGACTCTCACAGAACTGCAGACCGAGTGGCTGACTGCAATGCACACAGAAGTTACAGCATGGCAGGCAATCAAGACTCCCCAGATCCTCCCTCTCCTTGACCACCACCTTCTTCCTTTCCCCTTCAGCTTTCTCCAAAACTGAAAGGAACTTTTTACAGATATTCTGACATATAGAAATATTTCATATCATCCACGCTCATTACTCCATTTTTTATGCCGTTACATATGGAACTAACAGAAACCACAAAGCAAGACACTGAAATTTCTTCCACAGCGACTCAGAGCTGAGCTGGAAGTAAGGACATAGTTCTCAGAACACAAAGGTGTCCGGACACCCCCCATTAACTATCACAAATCACAGGATACAAGCGAGTCCTTTCTTCATGTGTAGCACCAGAGCTACAAAGACAAGGAAAGCTGAAATAACACGCCCAGGAATAGTAATATTGGAACAACAACAGAAGTAGAAATAACAATTTAAATTTTAATCTTTAAGGTTCTTTTCCTTCAGCAATAAATGCAAGAGAAAACTAAGATATTTTTCCTGAAAGTAGATAAACAATGTTTTTCAGTCACCCTCCTGATACTAGCACATTTATATTAAGACCAAAAAAAAAAGTCTACCAAGCATATATGTAAAAGCAGATATTTGCTACATGAAAATAAAAGTTAAATTTGAGGTCTATTAATTTTGAAAACACGCTAGCAACAACATTTCCTGCAATAATTTGTTGAAATCAGGGGAATAATTTCAAAATCTAAGCCAGGTTTGTAAAATGAACATCAGGCAACTTCAAGAAGATGTTATGTGAACGAATACTAAAGCTCCCCTTACCTCCATAAGTGTTTGGTATAGTTTATTCACTTCAGCGTAAGCCTGGGGAAGCACACCATTATAGTCTGACCTTGAACTGAAAGCATGAAGCAATTTTTTGGATTCCTGGAGCAAGATACCCGCTGTTGAGGAGTCAACTGTTTTACCTGATATTTAGATAGCAATATGGGAAATAGAAAAGAAAAAAAAAAAAAGTATTAGATGTTAGGAGTTATCAATCTTAGGAGGCAAATTTAATACTCAAATATCTGGATTAACTGAAAAGCCTTGAAAATGGTTCAGAAGCATTAGATAAAGCAGTGTCAAGAGAAACATGTGTGAGTTTAAGGCTTCTCACTTCTTAATCAAGGCTTCCAAATTTATCCCAGGATCTGGCAAGAGGATCAACTGGCATAATAAATGTAACAATTCTAAATAATTATAAATAATAA